>NC_042994.1:17708343-17800843 GCF_901001165.1 Salmo trutta
GTTCTCCATGTAGTTGTGAAGAATGGCTTTGATTTCCAGCTGCTCATTGCGTACGGCAGAGTAGGGCAGCTTCAGATCAAGGAAGAAGTTCTTCCAGACAATCAGCGTAAGGGGTTCAGACACACAGATTCCTATTGAGCAAGAGAGTTGCCATAAGATGTAGAAAGAGTAGCCACCAATATAGAAAGAGGGGCACAAATACGTGGCAGTACCATGTGTTTTGGACAGGCCAATAGCAGTGATCTGCCAGCTGGTGATGGAATCCGGTAAGGTAATTGATTTCTGTATAGCACTAAATGGTAAAAAGAGAGAGAAAATAGGTAGGATTTTTTTTACATGGGAAAAGAGATATGCATAAGAACGCATTTTACTGTAGTGCATTGAACGATCTCACTAAATACTGCTCTTACCAATCCATATCTTTAGGACATTGTGGCAAACTCTCCTCATTCCATAGCCAACTCTCAGGGAAGAAGGAACGGGAAATGATTTCGTCAAAACTTTCGAATCGGTCATCCTCTTCCTCACCTTAGTGACAAGAAGTCAGACAGTTCCCATCACTGTGAATGTATTTCCCTTTTACACAGAAGGGAATACCAGAATACTTTAACATTCACATTCTGGTTTTGTTTATCCCTCTGGATTTCCATAGTGTGCAATTTTAGAATTGACAATTCCAGTCCACCACAGTTGTTTTACTTACTGCGGGCTAGTGTGAGCTGGTCAATCTTGGCCTCTTCGTGTTTGGTGGCCATTTCTCTACAACATTTCAGGAAGGCTCCCACACACTCTGTTCCATCACTGATGTATTGGGCACGCCGCTCGCACGTGTAATCTAGAATGTTCTTCCTCATACCGTCCATGCAGCACTGTCTCTCCAGGCCTGTGTACTTGCTCGCTAGGACAGAGAGAAATGCATTAAAAGCTTTGGGAAACCCAGTAGTGAGAGTCACTTGACGTTTGTTTAGTGACCAATCAGGACAGCAGTCTTCCTATTTCACAATTCGTTCTCATTCCCAGAGATTGAAAACATAAACAATAAAACACTATTTGACATCCTTACAACAGATGTCTGTTTGGTAAGAAAGTAGTACTAAGTTCTACTAATAAATAAATACATACGTACATGCATACATACAGTACATAGTCAAAACAAAAACATCCAGTTTTATGATCAGGCATCACAAGCAGAGAAACTCTTGTCCTACCCAGTGTGGTGTGGTTTATAGTCACTGCTCGTCGTCTCCGTGAGTTGACAGGGCAGCTGGAGACTAAAGCACACAAAGATGAAGACTTATGGACAAAACTTGCCAAGACAATATTAAGGACAAATCTATTAGGCCTACATCAACCAAACTCCACATTGAGAATGAAGATACTCTGGTGAAGTAATATATGATAAAATATGTATTTTAGTGTATTTATAAGTTAAGTAATAATACATGGGACTTTTTTGCAGAGTTGCAAATAAAAAGTAATATCTCAGACTGGCCAATAAAAATAAAAGATGAAGATGGGCAAAAGAACACAGTCGCCTCTTCATTGTTGATGTTGAGACTGGTGTTTTGCGGGTACTATTTAATGAAGCTGCCAGTTGAGGACTTGTGAGGTGTCTATTTCTCAAACTAGACACTTTAATGTACTTGTCCTCTTGCTCAGTTGTGCACCGGGGCCTCCCACTCCTCTTTCTATTCTGGTTAGACAGTTTGTGCTGTTCTGTGAAGGGAGTAGTATACAGCGTTGTACGAGATCTTCAGTTTCTTGGCAATTTCTCGCATTTCTCAGAACAAGAATAGACTGACGAGTTTCAGAAGAAAGCGCTTTGTTTCTGGTCATTTTGAGCCTGTAATTGAACCCACAAATGCTGATGCTCCAGATACTCAACTAGTCTAAAGTTGGCTAGTTTATTGCTTCTTTAATCAGAACAACAGTTTTCAGCTGTGCTAACTTAATTGCAGAAGGGTTTTCTAATGATCAATTAGCCTTTTAAAATGATAAACTTGGATTAGCTAACACAACGTGCCATTGGAACACAGGAGTGATGGTTGCTGACAATGGGCGTCGGTACGCCTATGTAGATATTCCATAAAAAAATCAGCCGTTTCCAACTACAATAGTCATTTACAACATTAACAATATCTACACTATATTTCTGATCAATTTAATGTTATTTTAATGGACAAACATTTTTGCTTTTTTCTAGCCAAACTGGAATTAAAGACTAATTCAGTGGCACAGATGGAACTACCAAGCAGAAGATACAGCGTTGACAACCAAACCCAATTCAATATCACTAAATATCATTACATTTGAAATCAACCAGAGCTTGAAACAGTAGGCCTACAATATGAATTGTCTATTTAAGAAATAAGGCCAGAGGGGCTGTGGTATATGGCCAATATCGATAGCAACAGTGAATCTATTTTGTTTTTAGGTTGAGATTTTTCAATAATCATTCTCACCATAGCATATTGGTAATAGGAAGTGACAAATATCGTAGGGAAAGGAAAGGAAAGGGAAAGGGGGGGACAACTGAATGCATTCAACTGAAATGTGTCTTCCGCATTTAACCAAACCCTCTCTGAATCAGAGAGGTGTGGGGGGCTGCCTTAATTGTCATCCACTTTATCGGCACCTGGGAAACAGTGGGTTAACTGCCTTGCTCAGGGGCAGAACAAAAAATGTGGACCTTGTCATAGCTAAGCAGGGCTTGGTTAAAACCCTGGATGGGAGACCAAAGGGTAGCTGTTGATAGATCAATTCTCCAGTTGGAGGTGCGGCCCAGCCTGTCGTTTTTTTTCTGATAGTGGATATAACGCTGAAGATCTGACATTGTTTTAAAGGTACAAATTCAAAGGTTTGTCTATGTTGACATTTGGTTACCATGATGACATAATCCTGTGGTTGAAATTTTACCCTCAAAACAACAGTTTATGTTGATGATTCAACGTCACAATACATTGTTTCAACATAATTTGTCAATGTTGATTCAACCAGTTTGTGCCCAGTGGGTAATGGCGCCTTGCCTCTATCAAACCAATCAAGTGTTTTGCATGGGTGCCGTTCCAAAGAGACATTGAGTAAAAAAATAACAAGCAACAAGCTAGCATGCATAAGATACAAAACAAATGTTGCATAGGCTACTTAAACAGAGACACGGACAAAACAAGAAAAAAACTGAATACACGAAATGCCTTTACTGAGGCAATCAAATCCGAGCGCTGAATGCGATTGACTTCGACTTTTGATTGCCTTTCGATTGACTTTTGACTTCCCATTCAAACTAGAAATCCAAACGTGAAGTTTGCCTGACTTCCAATAGTCAAGTGAACGAGAGACTAGGCAGGCCTGGCCACGCAAGACTAGACAGGCCTGAATGTGTATTGCAGCTTTTATGTAGAGGCCTTATGTCACATACCTGTCCTCTGAGGGGTGCCCTCTCCAGTGTTGAATGCAAACACCAGCCCAGCATCGTAGAAAACCCCCATACTGTCTTTTCCACTCCCTGCAGTGCAGCCTATGTCATGTTTCTCTATTGTATCCCAGATCTAAGGATGGATGCATGCACATACCCATACCGTGTACACACACACATGCACACATGCGCACACACACACACACACACACACATTTTACTATCCTTGTGGGAACAAAACAATTGATTCCCATTCAAAATCCTATTTTCCCTAACCCCTAACCCAACCCTAAAACTAACCCCTAAACCTAACCTCTAAACCTAAAATAGCCCTTTTCCTTGTGGGGACTGGCAAAATGTCCCCACTTGTTCTGAACTTTCCTATTTTACTATCCTTGTGGACTTCTGGTCCGCACGAGGACAGTAAAACCAAAAACACACTTATACACAAATCAGCTAAGTCCCAAAACATTCCCAAGTGTTGGTGGGCAAGTAGGGCGCAATCTTCTGTATGGTCAAAGTTTATTTAAGTCTGAGAGTACAAATGAAAATGTTGCATCTATCAAAAACCTATTTATCATATTGTTTTATAAAGATTCTCCAAGTTGAATTCTCTCACACATTAATTTGATTTATCAAGCCAACCAGTTTCCCAAGTACAATTATGTTAAATACCCACATGGCCTTTAAAGAAAAATGACATGAAAAAAAACACATGGCACTTTTTTTTTTTATACCCACATGAAATGCATTCAGTGGGGGTCTGAAATGATTGACACCATTGATAAAGATTAGCAATAATGACTGTATAAAATCAATAAAATATTCTATGCTCCAAAAAAATTGGGAAATTATTTTATACTAATACATTTCTCTGGGAAATAAATATTGTTTAAGATGTTTCTTTTTCTTCATCTAGATAAGGTAGGGGTCAAAATTATTGACACCCCTAAAGATTCTTACGAATAAATGAGTTTAGTATTTGGTCCCCTATTGCTAGTACACAATGACTACATCAAGCTTGCTTTTGAAGTTCCAATAACAGGCGAGATTAGCATGTCTTGGAGGGTATAATCTTTGACCCTCTCATCATCATTATTCACGATTAATTCAGGATTATCTGTAATCACGGTAGCATCCACATTAATGTAGAAGTGTTTAAAAACATATTCTATTCTTTATTTAGTGACTCCAAAATGACACAAAACACTATTTACAAAACCAAAATGAACTGCAAATTCATCCAACAAGTTTGTAGAGTCACAAGGTTGATGTACTGTAGTCATTGCGTGCTAGGAATATAGGCCCAAATACTGAACTTTTGACTGCTTTATTCATAAGAATCTTTAGGGGTGTCTATAATTTTGACCCCACCTTATTTTTGTTACTTGTTAAACAAAATCTCTTTCTCTGAGCAATTGTGTTAGTATAAAAAAATGTTTTGGCATGCAATATAGCTCAGTATTTATTTTATACAGTCATTATTGCTCATCTGTTTCAAGCGTGTCAGAGATTTCGGATACCACTGTAGGTATGGACTAACATCAATAAATAAACAATTATGCACAACTTTGATGACAAGGCTCGAAGAGTATCATTAATTAGCTGGCAGAAGTAGGGAAAGTTCAGTCTGCAGTTATTCACCTTAGTCTGAGTAAGTCGGCTTTTGTCATTCAGGACGTAGACCCCCTTATCCACGGCCACAAGTCCCACCTTGGCCCCTGGATCACCAATGATAGACAGGGTGACTGTTTCCCGAGGTGCATAACTAGCACTGAGTCTGACACCATCCACTTTTAGCTACAGTATGGCACACAAAGGACGGAGGTAATGTTTGAGAAGTCTTGAATGCCATACCTCACACTGAAATACTAACACAGTAAGGAAACAGTTTTAAGAGGGGGAGACAGGCACATGGGTATAACAGTCAAAAGGGTAGACACTGATTGAACCCCGCTCTCTGGTGGAGAGTGGTAGATGTGACTAGAGTAGAGTGTTACCACTAGACGATGAGCTCTGCACAGTAAGGCAACATTCTTACCGATCCCATGCACGTGTCCTTGACATCGATCCACACAGAGTCAGACACAACCTCATTCTTGTCCACGTGGTAATACGCCACGACCCGGAAGGAGGGGATCATATCCTTGTTCACCGTCAGAGGCAGTGACATCAGTCCCTGTCCCTTATTCCACTCTATCTTTTGGGAGCTGATGAGCTGTCCTTTGCTCAAGATCTGTGAACACAGAGACCAATAATTGTCAGTACTCGTCCCTATGGGGATGACAAACTGGCACTAAGTGAATAAATTACCAGCCAGTGATGGGTGGAGTCAGAGAGTTCATGGTTTAAGGAAGGAACAAGACCCAGGGCTATTGTTCCTTCCTCAAAGCAGCACCTCTGCACTTTTACGTTTTTCAAAAACAACAAAAAATATAGATATTGGTTTACATACCACACTTGAATCAAATACATACACACCATGTAGCATTTTTACCCTGTAATGTTGCCGACCAATGCACCCCAGCTAGGGAAAATACACAAGTCTAAGTGGTTATAGTTGACCAGTACACACCAGGATGGTTATCTCATGTTTGCCATTTTGGGCCGCAGGACTGCTGCCGAGGGTTAGGCCTACTGTGAGTTGATCTTTGATTTTGACATCTGCAGAATGGATGTTCATGTGAATGTAGTTCTTTGAGTTGTCTTTTGTTTGATAGGGTTTGGCAGTCATCTTCTGTGTGCCCTGCCTGTCATCCCCAAGTTTATCGACTTTGGTTTTCACCTGTGTGGAAATAGAGTAACAAAATGAATGACTACAAGGCGTCAACACTGTTATTGATACAAAACAAAAAGCCAAAACAGACATGCACACATAATTGGATTGCGGCTTAGAGAACTTTTGGTTTTGAACTTGCCACGATTGACAGCTCAGAATCCGCCGCTTTCGTGTTAATGGTCATTTTGGCAATACCATTGTCATGGGTCTTCCCCAGCACTTTTTCGTCTTTGTGTAAAGCCTCCACATCGATATCTTTGGCTGGTGAACCGTCTGGATTGGTCACATACACCTAATGGTACAAATGGAAAGAGGTACAATTAGACCAATAGGTGGGAAAGACGGTGTAAACCCAATATATCATCCTACCCCTTGACCACAGTTACCAGGTTGGTTCATCTGGTTAAAAGAACTGGGCAACACTTTGGAATAGCATAGTAATTGAGTTCATGTAAAACACAGTGATTGAATGTTCTTAAATGTACCGAGATGTCATACGGCATTCCTGGTTTGAAGTACAGTGGGGTCTTCTTGAAGTGAATGCTATACGGTGACTTGACTATGAAGATTCCCTTTTTCTCTGCTTTCACCATCTCACTACCTGAGGGATAAAACCAACACCTTCCCTGTTTTGAGACTGAACACAAACGCACACTACATAAGATGCAAAAGTATGCACGTACCACAACTTACAACCTCTACTTACCTGTGTCTGTTAACACATTGACTGATATGTATAGGGATTTCTGCAAAAGGTTATGGATTTCTGGAAAAGTATCTTTAATGTGCTGTGTCTTCAGTACCGCGTTGCCCACTCCTTCCTTAAGCTGCATTCGAAAGAAACAAAGCCAATATGTCCATCTGTCAGACTTCTTGTGTTATTCTAGCTATAGAACTAATCAAATATAGACTACCCATGGTGAATGTTTGTGAATACCCGTATGTGTACCAAATCATCCAAATATACTCCCTCCCATATTACATGCACAAACCTCCACTCTCTGGAGAGAGCCAGGAAAACTCGTCCTGTCATTTCCTTGGATCAATCCGAACACCACAAAACCAACTCCTTTCACAGGCTCCCCAAACAGGTACCTTCCGACACAAACCATACAGCAATATCACCACAGAGAATTCAGGGGGAGGGAAACAGATAGAGGAGTACTATAAATGAGATGAAATGTTAAGTAGCAATTTTAGCAATAGTTACCATGGAAATAACAACTATTAATATATTTTGACATTCTACAATGGCTCCAACCTGGCATCAACGTTGACCGTTAGCTCATCATCGTCAACGTAGAAGAAGGACTTGGTCGCTGTCAATTTGACTTCAAAGCTGGGTAGAACTAGATAGGAAGTTAGTTATGAATTAATATACTGAACAAAAATATAAGCGCAACATGTAAAGGGTTGGTCTCATGTTTCATGAGCTGAAATAAAAGATCCTAAAAGTCTTCCAAATACACAAAGACCATATTTCTCTAAAATGTTGTTCAAAAATGTGTTTACATCCATGTTAGTGAGCATTTCTCCGTTGTCAAATAATCCATCCGCATATCAAGAAGCCTTTGCTGGGGACAATAAAAGGTCACTAAAATGTGAAGTTTTGTCACACAACACAATGCCACAGATGTCTCAGGTTTTGAGAGAGCGTTGCACTGCAGGAATGTCCACCAGAGCTGTTGCCAGAGAATGTAATTTTCATTTCTCTACCATAAGCCACCTCCAACGTCGTTTCAGATTAGTTGGCAGTACGTCCAACCGGCCTCACAACTGCAGGGCACATGTAACCATGCCAACCCCAGGACCTTCACACCCCGGCTTCTTAAGTGTTGGATTCTAACTTAAAATATCCTTCTTGATGTTACCATATTAGTTCTGGGTGTATGGAAATCTACGGAGTGAGAAAGGGGAGTGCAGAAAGTTTACATTCTGTCCATACAGCGACTGCCGTGAGAATAGCTATGCCATTGACTCTGTCTCCTGCTCCTGATCTCCTGTTGCTTATATTCTGTTTTTGTCAAATCTCATGTATCCTATGGAGAGAGGCAAAGAGAGAGAGTTGGGATAAGGTTGTATAGCCGTGGATTAGGGAGGAGTGAGGAATGTGGGCCAAGGTCAGGTCAGATGAAGTGAGAAGGAACAGTCACCACTTAAATTTCTGCCTAGCAACAGAGATGTATTGGCTGTCTAGAGGTGCAAGGGGGAGACTCCGCCTAGAAGGAGGGTATAAATATATGTGTCTGTGTAAACATGTCTTTTCAGCTGTTTGACCCAGTGGGTGAATAAACTTGGTTTGAGCTTTGACTAGTTGTCTGTTAGTTTTTCACAACACCATCCACCCACAGAGCTGATGAACCTATGGATTTGCTGAAGAATTTCTGCACAAACTGTCAGAAACCGTCTCACGGAAAATCATCTGCATTCTCATCGTCCTCACCAGGATCCTGCACTGACTGCAGTTTGGCGTTGTGAAAGACTTCAGTGGGCAAATGCTCACCTTCGATGGCCACTGGCACGCTGAAGAAGTGTACTCTTCACAGATGAATCCCAGTTTCAACTGTACCTGGTAGATGGCTGACAGGGTGTATGGCGTTGTGTAGGCGAGTGGTTTGCTGATGTCAACGTTGTGAACAAAGTGACTTGTACACAAGGATCTGTACACAGTTCCTGGAAGCTGAAATGTCCAAGTTCTTCCATGCTCAATGTCACCCATTGGGCATGTTTGGGATGCTCTGGATTGAAGTGTACGACAGCGTGTTCCAGTTCTGCCAATATCCAGCAACTTCGCACAGCCTTTGAAGAGGAGTGGGACAACATTCCAATCAACATCCTGATCAACTCTATGCGAAGGAGATGTATCGCGCTGCATGAGGCAAATGTTGGTCACACCAGATACGGACTGGTTTTCTGATCCACGCACCAACCTTTTTTGAAGGTATCTCTGACCAACAGATGCATACAGTGTATTCGGAAAGTATTCAGACCCTTTGACTTTTTCTACATTTTGTTACGTTACAGCCTTAATCTAAAATGTATTAAATAAAAAAATGTCCTCATCAATCTACACACAATACCCCATAATGACAAAGCAAAAACAGGTTTTTAGACATTTTTGTAAATGTATTTAAAATAAAAACGGATACCTTATTTACATAAGTATTCAGACCCTTTGCTGTTAGACTCAAAATTTAGCTCAGGTGCGTGTTTCCATTGATCATACTTGAGATGTTTTTACAACTTGATTGGAGTCCACCTGTGGTAAATTCAATTGATTGGACATGATTTGGAAATTCACACACCTGTCTTTATCTATTTCTGCAGCATTGAAGTTCCCCAAGAACACAGTGGCCTCCATAATTCTTAAATGGAAGAAGTTTGGAACCACCTAGACTCTTCCTATACCTGGCCGCCCGACCCAAACTGAGCAATCGGGGGAGAAGGGCCTTGGTCAGGGAGGTGACCAAGAACCCTACGGTCACTCTGACAGAGCTCCAGATTTCTAAAAACCTGTTTTTCCTTCGTCATTATGGGGTATTGGGTGTAGATTGATGAGGAGGAAAAAACGATTTAATACATTTTAGAATAAGGCTGTAACGTAACAAAATATGGAAAAAGTCAAGGGGTCTGAATACTTTCCGAATGCACTGTATCAGCATTCCCAGTTATGTGAAATCCATAGATTAGGGCCTAATGAATTTATTTCAATTGACTGATTTCCTTATATGAATTGTAACTCAGTAAAATCTTTGAAATTGTTGCATGTTGGTTTATATTTTTGTTCAGTTCATGTAGTTTACATAGGCCCTATTTACTCTGTACAAACACTGTACAAACTCTGCGTCCTAGACAAGCGAGGCCTGTTCTTAAAGGGCAATTCCACCTCTTTTCATCTCGTTGAAAACGATGAATTTCTATATTTTATAGAAAGAACAAAAAAATATTCCCAATGACATCATCAGAAATTAAAACATTAAAAAAATGTGATTGTCAATCATTATGAGATTTTCAGTGATGTGGGGAGAAAGAAAATACCCTTCCTCTGGCTAGAAACAGGTTTTGAAAATGACTGTTTTTCTTACTTTTAATCCTACCCTATTATGTCACAGAGAAGCATTTTTTAGGAACATTCTTTTCATAATTTTTTACCTCAGATCATAGAAACGTGCCATTTTCACATATGTAGACTCGAAATGAATATGAGGTTGAAAAGTGGCGTAATTGTCCTTTTAATAAAAGGCCACCCAAACCAATACCCTTCTTACCATATTCTTTCACCTCGAAATCTGCAGTGAAGTTCTTATGTGGGGTATTCTTGAACTTGGCCACCACTTTCCAGTTTCCAAAGCTATATAAAAAGAGAAGGAGAGCAGAAGAGTTCACAGGCAAACATTTTCCTGATAAGTGTTAGGATGATTGAATAGCAAAAACAAACCTGGTGATTTCTGGGACAGTGAAGTCTCCAGATTTCATCCCATTATCTGGTTTGTAATCTTCCTGCAGTAAGGTGATTCCATCAGGGTTCTATAAATAAATAATATACATGAAATGTGAAAGACTAACATAAATGGATCACAGATAATGAATCTGTTACTACTCAAGACTGACAGTTGTAAACATGAGTAATGTCAGAAAATACCTATTTTGACAACTGGTCATATGCATCAACCACTACAAAGGAAGCATTGTCAATGCAGTTACATTTATTATGAGGACCACTTACCATAATTTCCACATTGATGCTATCTGTTACAGGCTCTAAACCGGAGTTTAAGGCGAAGACTCTGTATTTAACTGAAACAATATTGCTGAATTAATACACTAAGAATGTAGTTTAAGATGTTAGGTTTTTATAGAGTAACACCTTTTTATCTGTGGATTAAGTAGAGAAACACGATTTTGACTGCGGGTCAAAATTCTACAAAGATCTGGTAAAAAAAGGACCACATGCATTTCAGGTAAAGTAACACCCCAATGTTCATCTCCCAGCTAGCTAGCTCAATGTCCATGAATGTTTCATGTGAGTTTTGACCTGACCCCAAATTAATCAAACGGATTCACAGGGCAGACTGGCCATCTGGCATTTCGAGCAAATGCCAGATGGGTCGGTCCATTTTCAGCCCAGTGGGCCTGTTTAACTTGTCTTTTTTGCGCTAAATGATCATTATCTGGCTAATAATGGGGGCCCCAAGAAAAAAAACATGGACTGTGTGGGGGACTCAAGTAAAAAAAATGGGCCGGTGTGTTAGGAATACCAGGGCCGATTTCTGGTCCCAGTCCGCCCCCGAGCATAGGTGGTTGCTAAGCGATGCTAATTCGAAGGCTGTAGGTCAGTGGGCTCAGCCATACCTTTACTTTCCGGTGTGTAAATGGTTTTGTCCGTTTGTATAAATATGTAGCCAGTTTGAAAGGAGACCAGGACTACTTTTTCAAGCTTGTGGCTTGGGAACTGAGCGTGCAGGTACACATACTGGTTCCCTGTGTAGTCCTCATCAAAGAAGTCAGGTCCCTCCAGGATCTGACAAGTTTGAGAAAACACAAGTGATATTTTGTGCAAAGTACACAACCATAGGTAAAATTGTGAAATTAATATCTTATATGAAGATGCAGTGCCTTCAGAGAGTATTCATCCCCTTGACTTATTCTACATTTTGTTTTACAGCCTGAATTCAAAATTGACTAAATATATATATTTCTCTCACCCATCTACACACAATATCCCATAATGGCAAAGTGAAAACATGTTTTTAGAATGTGATGGAGCTTAGAGGGTGGATGTGTGATGGCTGGTATATTCCTGCTCGTTGCCTACATCTGCTGGCCAGGAGAGAGGATGGCCTGGAAGGGTAAGAGCCTTGTAAAGGTAACCTTTATTTAACTAGGCAAGTCAGTTAAGAACAAATTCTTATTTACAATGACGGCCTACACCAGCCAAACCCGGACGCCGCCCAATCACAGCCGGTTGTGATACAGCCTGGATTCAAACCAGGGTGTCTGTAATGACGCCTCTAGAACTGAGACGCAGTGCCTTAGACCGCTGCGTCTCTCGGGAGCCCCAAACCAAAATAAGATTGGAAGTTGGGTGGTGGCTGTTTTAACCTAGCTTTGGCCAGATCTGTTTTTGGTCTGGAGCAGCAAGAGCTGACATGCAGGGCCGTCCAATACTGGGAGGGATATCGAGCCCAACTGGACAGGAACCTACCGGACGTTACTTGGCCGTAGACTGATCCCACTAAGGACAAGCCTGTTGGAATTCTGTTTTCTTTTGTTGGATACGCCGGTAAACAGCGTAGCAGAGAGGGACCGGAAGACCCGTGCAGAAAGGCTCAAAGACGCCCGATATATCAGCACTTACTAAGGGGTAGGGTCCTGAAACCCCACACTGAGTACTCGGCAGCATATTTGGATGACATGATTGTGTACAGCTCTAACTGGAAATCTCACCTGAAGCAGCTCAACTCTGTCTTAGACCTGCTCTGCATAGAGCCTCTAACTGCCAATGCAAAAAAAATGCAGACTAGGACTTGAGGAAGCAGAATACCTGGGCTTTATCATCGGGAGGGGCAACGTCAAACCGCAAGAGAAGAAAGTTCAAGCCATCTGACAGTGGCCACGGCCCCAAACCAAGTCTCAGATAAAAACCTTTTGAGGGGCTAACCAGCTATTAACGTAGGTTCATTCCTGACTATGCAATTGTAGCTTGCCAAGTCACAGACCTGATCAAAAATGACAAAGTGGAAGAAGCCTTCCAAACCTTGAAGGAGGCCCTGTGCTCCGGACTGGTATTGGAGATGACCGACTTTAGGAAAGAGATTGTAGTCCAGACTGATGCCTCCGACACAGGGGTGGGAGCGGTCTTGTCACAAGTGGTACAAGGGGAGGAGCATCCCATCATATACCAGCCAGAAACTGTTGCCCCGAGAAACCAAATAAAAGAGTGCCTAGCGGTGCAGTGGGCATTGAAGAAGTTAAAGTACTACCTCCTAGGACGACACTTCACTCTGGTCATGGACCAATGCTCCTCTAGTCTGGATGTCCAGGAACAAGGAAACCAACGATAGTGACCAGGTGGTCTCTCTGACTCCAACAGTATTGTTTCTCTGTTGTCCACAGGTCCGGGTCAAAACAAGGAAATGCAGACGCCTTGTCCCCCCGGAACGCTCTGTGGACAATGGCCTCGTTGGCTACATCTGCTGACCAGGAGAGAGGATGGCCCGGAAAGGTAAGCACACCTGAACACACCTGAACATAATTAGTTTGGAGGTTGGGTGGTGGCTGGACAGGAACCTAACAGACATTACTTGGCCGTTGACCTGACCCCAGTAAGGACAAGCCTGTTGGATTTCTGTTTACTCTTGTTGTATACACTGACAAACAGCTTAGCTGTCCAGTAGCAGAGAGGGACCGGAAGATCTGTGTAGAAAGGCTCAAAGACGAGCTAGGTTTTCCTCTAGGATTTTGCCTGTGCTTAGCGCCATTTCGTTTCCTTTTTATCCTGAAAAAGTCCTTAATGATTACAAGCATACCCATAACATGATGCAGACACCACTATGCTTGAAAATATGGAGAGTGGTACTCAGTAATGTCTTGTATTGGATTTGCCCCAAACATAACACTTTGTATTCAGAACAAAAAGTGAATTGTGCAGCTGCATTTTATTATGTTATTATTTTTACTCCTGAACTTTAGGTTTGCCATAAGGAAGGGGTTGAATACTTATTGACTCAAGACATATCAGCTTTTACCTTTTTTATTAATTCATTTGTAAACATTTTAAAAACAGAATTCCACTTTGGGGTATTGTGTGTAGGCCAGTGACCAAAAAAATCTATATTTCATCAATTTTAAATTCAGTCTGTAACATAATATGCGGAAAAAGTCGAGGGGTGTGAATTCTTACTGAAGTCACTTAATTGATGTGAAGAAACATGTATAAAGACTTACTTTAATGTCCTTAAGTGCCTGGTATTTGTTGACTGAATTCAGGGACACTCTTTCATCCACAAGCAATTTATCTTGTGCAGGGAAGTTCATCACCTTGATTTGGACATTGAAGTCAGCCCCTGAGTAATCTTGAGCTTCAACAAAGACCCTTTCCATGCTACCCACCCGTAGAGGGTTAGGAGCAGACATGACATACCTGCAGTGATGAAGAGAGGGGAAAGGATGATTCAAAATATGGAGGGTGGAATACTGATTTGTGCTTGGCTAAGCCCGGGGTGTAATTCAAGGCACGTCACAGCACACTATAACACACTTTAAAGGTAATTTACAGTTGAGCTGACATGGGCAGCGTTTACCATGAATGTGATCTCCATGAACGTTGGGAAAAATGCCTTTAAAAGGCATATTGTTGGCTGTTTAGTGCACCACACTATAACACACTGAATCACAGGCTAGACATTTTTGTTATGGAATGACTGACATCTGATCAATGTGTACATGCATCTGTCTGCGTGTGTGTTTTTTGGGAATCTGTCTGCAGATACATGCTGTGTTTGGAGCAGCATAATAATCAATTTTTAGTCCCCATTTCTCACACCATTCATAAAGTATAGCAAAATGTAGTAATCTGCTGAGAAATGTATTACCCCTGAACGAGGTCCAAACCAGTAGACTTATTCAACCATTCTGGCATGTCTAGTAGGCTAATGCTTCACTGACCCCTCTATGCAAACTTTGGGTTGAAAAATCATATAAACAGAATGTTTTGTTTGTCAACCAAATATGTAGTTGATTTCAGTTGATTTGGCCATTGATAGGCACAACTGTCAATCAATCAAATGTATTTATAAAGACCTTTTTACATCAGCAGATGTCACAAAGTGCTTACACAGAACCAAGCCTAAACCCCAAAAAGAGGAAGTAATGCAGCTGTAGAAGCACACTAGCTAGGGAACACTCCCTAGAAAGGTTGGGAACCTAGGATGAAACCTAGAGGAACCTGGCTCTGAGGGGTGACCAGATCTTTTTATGTCAGTAAAATATATTATATGAGAAATTGCAGTGGTGTCACAGAAGTTGTCATGGAGAGAAGACCAAGGCGCAGCGGGTATGTGGATACTCATGGTTTTAATTTCAAAAGAGTAAAGTATTCACTGACAAAACAATAAAGATGACAACAGTTTTACAGGCTATATAAACACAGTGCAAAAACAACTACCCACAACCCCAAAGAAAAACACACACCACTATATCGAACTCCCAATCAAAGGCAACTCAACACACCTGCCTTCAATTGGGAGTCTAATCACCAACACAAACCCCTTAACATACAAAAAACCTGCCACATCCTGACCCAAAACTGATACCATACCTCCCTCTGCTGGTCAGGACGTGACAGGTGGACACGCCTTTATGAACAAATATTGATATGATAACCATCATATCGTACTTAACTTGGAGTCACGTGAAGATATGGTGTGAGGTCCTACCACTATGACTCGGGAAACCATACAGTTTATTAGGCTACTGATCAATTCAATTTTGATGAACTTCACAATGTGGTGAAAGTGCACAGTGATCTTGAAGCTCCATTCCAATAAATATTGAGGGTCTTATTCTGATGATATGATGATCGATGTTTGACAAATAAAAATATTATTGCTCTTATCCATAATAATCTCATCATCTAGACTAGCTTGCCCGCACTGTATCTGTGAGCTGTTGGCTAGAGCAGTGATTCTCAACTGGGGGGTCGCGACCCCCACGTGCAGCACTTCCGCAGGGATGAAATGGCTAGCTACATTTTCACGCTGCACATACTCACTGACCAAAACAATAACAATTCTCACCCCACACATACCCACTTCAAGCAGAGATTGCTGCGTTTTTTTTGGAAAACAAGTTACCTCTGGATGAACATTTTGATTGTGAGGAGTAGCTCACAAAGTTTGCCTGCCTGGTGGATATTTTTTAGAATCTGAATTCACTCAAAGTGTCAACGCAAGGGACGGGGGCACAATCAACTTGAACAGAGGGACAATGTGGATGCCTTCAAGATGAAGCTTACCCTTTGGGCAAATCATATTTCTAACGGGACGATTGACATGTTTCCCAATGCTGATTTCGAGATTCAGAATCTGATCAACAAAGCACACAGTGAAACACAGAAAAAAACCGTTAAACAGCATCTTGTCAAGCAAAGGTAAACAGGTAAATTAGTTATGGTTCAGTATGTTAATTATTACTGTTAATTAACTCTGACATTCATATTACATTTTATTGAACTGGTTAAAAATGTACACCTTTTCAAGGTTGTGACGCTATTCATATGGTAATTGCTGATTTACAAAATCCTAATGATTGTTGTTTTTTCTATTTTAAACACTGGCATGTGTTACTGTTCATGAACATAATTGGACTGGTTTCGATGTCATATTCTGAATCTTATCATTTATCACACCCACTCCTGAACTGGTCGCCTAATTAAATGGCTTATGCTCTTGAATTGATAATAAATGTTTTCTCAGTTAATATGGCTGTGTAATGACTTTCTTTTATACCATAATAGTAGCCCGTTGAGACAGAGTCTATTTTGCAAATGAAGCCTGCCCAAGAAGGCAGCTGCAATACAACATTACAAAATATAGCTGCAATACAACAGTCCATAATGTTGGGTCGCGACTCAATTGTCATTGTCAATTTTGGGTCCCCAGGCAAAACCAGTTGAGAACCACTGGTCTACATGTGCCTACATGTGCCTGTGAGTACATGTGCCAAAACAAGATTAGGCACATAACAGTTTTTGTGACAAAACTATTGGTACTGTTGAAAATTCAATGGAAACATATTGAACTTTAGATTTACATCATTACATCATCTACATCATTACACCCTGATTTTTATTCACAAAAAGTCAATTTTATCCGCAACAAGTCCTTTGAGCGGATTTTAGAATTTCGCATGAAAATCTGTCTCCAATTGGATGGAAATCTAGCTATTAATACTACAATTTTCAGAAGTAATATTTATTATTCATCGTTTCTGTGACACGTTTACCATGACAATTCTAGGAATGATGGCTGATGTATTGCCTTTAGAATTGTGGGACCAAATGTTCTACCACATTGAAAATGATCTTATTTATGATGTACTCACAGCACTTCACCATTGGAGAGGATAGGGAGAGACAGAGTCACAGCGGCCAGCAACACTAGCTTCATCAGCATAACGTGGGTCTGATTCAAGTCCAAATTAAATTGCTTCACCCAGGCTCAAGCTTTTATCGTTGCATTTTCCCGGACCATAACTCAGTTCTGCTCTTGACCCTCCCCTTTTGGACGAGCGCCAGACAACATGCTCACCCTCCCACCCTGTATTTGTTCTTATCAGAATTGGGAATTCCGGGAACAGAGAGATACAGTACAAGACACCCTTAAACCCTGCTTCCGCCACCTAATTAATGAGACTTTGAGTCTTTTCATCTTAACTGTGTGTAATTGTTTATTTATTGCTGTTAATTCTATACCTATGTATGTCAATGCTTAAAATGCCATGTGGGTATATTAAAAAACTTGGACTTGGGAAACCGGTTGGCTAGATAAATTAAATGAATGTGTGAAGGAGTTCAAATGAGATTCTTTAATAATAGGCTAAGTAGGTTTTTGTACTTAACTTAGATGATTGAGCCCTACTTGCCCACCAATACTTGGTAATGTTTTATGACTTAGTTGTGTGTGTGTGTGTGTGTGTGTGTGTTTACTGATTGATCGTTTCAACAACATTTCCCAGCAGCTCTTATCTCTCTCTGAAAACAGTGTTTGTTATGTGAAAGGCTAGTGGCAAAGTCCCCATTTTTCTTTTTTGATTATCCTACTCGAGGTAGAACATAATAAAATACATGTTTTTTCACATCCCTAATGTCTCCCATTTATGAAATGGATGGTTGTGTAGAAATGTTTACTGCAAAAGGGGTTAAATTGATAGATACTGTGACAACCCCCCCGCCGCTAAACTCAAAAAGTGCAGAATAATTACAGGGTTGAGAGAGCATGTAATGTAAACCAATACCGCATGCTCTGATATTGCTCAAATTTGGAATAAAAGTTGTCAGTCATATGCACTACATACACATAGCACTAGGATATCTTATTTTATCTTGGAAATATAGACCTGGAAACACAGAGATATAATAGGTGAAAATATCTCATGAGTATTTATGATGAATGTAAGCTTTACTTTTTGGTACTTGACTAATAGACAACTTTCCAAGTCAAATTTGCTCTCATTCACTGCTGTATAGTCCTCCTGTCTGACAAATTTACAAACAGTTACATGTTTTTTTGATGTTGTGGCTATTGTAATCTAATCGGCTCTAAGGAAAACAAGTGGGCTCAGACACTGGAAACTCATTTTTTTCAGTCAATGGTTCATCTGTGGACTTGATTTGTTCTGCCCACACTCTTGCAATTACAAATTAAACATTTATTACATTTATATTTTGTCTGTCACAGAATTCTTCTTCGTCAGACGATATAGCGAAATCATCGTCGGAGAAAGTGGACCAATACGCAGCGGAGTTCGTGCTCAACATCATAATTTATTAGATAAATGTGAACACGTGAAAACAAGAAAACAATGAACGACTAATGACAGTTTCGCAGGCTATAACTAGCAGTGCAAAATACAACTACCCACAAAACACAAAGACAAACACACCCTATTATATAGGACTCCCAATCAAAGGCAACTCAACACACCTGCCTTCAATTGGGAGTCCAACCCCAATTAACTATACATAGAAAAGACAAACCTAGAACCTATACCCAAGCTAACACACCCCACTACACCACACACAAAACCCCACAATACAGAACAAATAACCTCTGCCACGTCCTGACCCAATATAATACAAACAATACCTAAATATTGGTCAGGACGTGACATTACCCCCCCCCCCTAAAGGTGCAGACCCCGACTGCACCTAAAAGAAAAGACAAAAACCCCCAAACAACAAAAACTATCCCCCTAAACTAAAGGGAGGGAAGGGAGGGTGGCTGCCGTCAACGACGGCACTGTGCTACACCCCCCCCTCCCCAACCCACCTATATAGGAGGCGGCTCAGGTGCGGGACGTGGATCTACTGATCTACACATAATAACCCATAATGTCAAAGTGGAATTGTTTTTTTAGACATTTTTACAAATTATACTGAACAAAAATATAAATGCAACATTTAAGTGTTGGTCCCATGTTTTATGAGCTGAAATCAAACATCGTCAAATTTTTCCATACGCACAAAAAGCTTATTTCTCTCAAATGTTGTGCTCAAATTTGTTTACATCCCTGTTAGTGAGCATTTCTCCTTTGCCAAGATAATCCATCCACCTGACAGGTGTGGCAAATCAAGAAGCTGATTAAAAAAGCATCACCATTACACAGTTGCACCTTGTGCTGGGGACATCAAAAGGACACTCTAAAATGTGCAGTTTTGTGACATCACAATGCCACAGATGTCTGAAGGTTTGAGGGAGAGTGCAATTGGCATGCTGACTGCAGGAATCTCCACCAGAGCTGTTGCCAGAGAATTGAATGTTAATTTCTCTACCATGTTTTTTTTTTTTTTTTTTTTTGTCACTTAGCAGACGCTCTTATCCAGAGTCATTTTAGAGAATTTGGCATTATGTCCAACTGGCCTCACAACCGCAGATGAAGTGTAACCACACCAGCCCAGGACCTTGACATCAGGGTTCTTCACCTGCGAGACGAGCCACCCGGACATCTAATGAAACTATGGGTTTGCACAACCAAAGAATTTCTGCACAAACTGTCATAAACCTTATCAGGGAAGCTCATCTGCGTGCTCGTCGTCCTCACCAGGGTCTTGACCTAACTTCAGTTCGGTGTCGTAACCGACTTCAGTGGACAAATTCTCACCTTCGATGGCCATTGGCATGCTGGAGAGGTGTGCTCTTCACGGATGAATTCCGGTTTCAACTGTGCTGGGCAGATGGCGTTGTGTGGGCGTGTGGTTGGTTGATATCAACGTTGTGAACAGAGTGCCCCATGGTGTTGGTGGGGTTATGGTATGGGCAGGCATAAGCTACAGACAACGAAGACAATTGCATTTTAACGAAGGCAATTTGAATGAAAGACACCATGACGAGATCCTGAGACCCACTGTCGTGCCATTCATCCACCGCCATCACCTCATGTTTCATCATGATAATGCACAGCCCCATGTCACATCTGTACACAATTCCTGGAAGCTGAAAATGTCCCAGTTCTTCTATGGCCTGCATACTCACCAGACATGTCACTCATTGAGCCAGTTTGGGATGCTCTGGATCGACGTGTACGTCACCGTGTTCCAGTTCCCCCCAATATCCATCGACTTTGCACAACTGTTGAAGAGGAGTGGGTCAACATTCCACAGGCCACAATCAAAAGCCTGATCAACTATATGCGAAGGAGATGTACTGTATCATGCTGCATGAGGCAAATAGTGGTCACACCAAATACTGACTGATTTTCTGATCCACAGCCCTAACTTTTTTGAAAAGGTATCATTGACCAGTAGATGCATATCTGTATTCCCAGTCATGAAATCCATATATTAGAAATGGAATAGAGCCAAGCACAGGCAAAATCCTCAAGGAAAACCTGGTCCAGTCTGCTCTCCAACAAAACTGTGTCACGCCTACTCCCGCCCAATAAAGATTACTGCCTAAAAATACTGAAGCAGGGACACCTACTCCGTCAACACTACGATCAGCTGGTGCAACTGGGTGTGGCTATGGATGAGGTCCTCTGCGTCCTCCACCGCCTCCACACCACCGGAGAGGATTCACCTCCAACTTGTCGTCCCAGCGAGCCAGCCTCCCATCCTATCCAGCAGTCTGCCTAGGTCAACGATGCCCGAATGTCACTCCCGGACAAGTATGACAGGACTCCATCCTACTCCAGTGCTCCTTCTGTTTCGCCCATCAGACGGGAGTCCCCACCCCTGAGAGGTCCAAGGCTGCCACGGTCATTTCTCAGCTGACCGGGTGGGTGTTTGAGTGGGCTACGGCCGTCTGGGAAAGAGGAAGAGCTGGGTTCATACGAGAGGTTCATGGCTCTGTTCAGGGTAGTCTTCGAGCATCCACCGGAGGGCAGATAGGGAGGTAAACGATTACTCCCACTACGGCAGCGTGCCCAGACCGCTGTGGAGTACGCCCTCACCTTCCGGACCGTGGCAGCCTCCAGCGGATGGAATGAGCCGGCACTCCACTCCCTATTCCGAAGAGGACTGGGTGAGGAGGTCCAGACAGGGTTGGCGTGCCGAGCCGGTAACCTTTCCTTGGATACGCTTATCGCGATGGCCATCCGTCTGGACAACCTTCTTCAGGAGCGCCAGCGCCCCACTTCGCCTCTCTCCCTCCTCCTTTAGCTGTCCTGAGGCAGAGCCTGAACCCATGGAGGTAGGGGCCACACACCTCACCATGGCAGAGCGGCGTCGCTGGAAACAGCTGGGGCTCTGTTCCTATTGTGAATAGGAGGGTTATCAGCTTCAGCAGTGTCTGGTGAGTCCTAACCCGGGGTTCACTGGGGCAGAGGGGCGGGCCCCGTGATCACCCATCTTCCAGGGTAGGCGTGAGTATTCCATCACCATCGCTTTCCGCCAAACCATTCCTGATTTCCATTTCACTGGCTGGCCGTCCCTCATGTGTTGTCTCGACAGCCCTAGTGGACTCCGGGGCTGCGGGGAATTTCATCGACCAGGCACTCGCCTCCTCCCTGAACATCACCTTGTACTCACTCTCCTCTCCTCTTCCGGTCCAAGCCCTGGATAATCAACCAGTGAGATCTGGCACAATCATGCACATCACAGCACCACTCACCCTCACCGTGGGCCCCATCTACCAAGAAAGCCTTCGCTTCCTCCTCATCATTGCATCTGTACACAAAATCATCCTCAAAATCATCCTCAGCCTTCCATGACTCTCAACTCTCGATTGAGAGTCATGTGGCTGCCCTCCAGCCCTTGAGGTTTTCTCTAAGACCCACGCCACCTGTCTCCCTCCTCATTGCCCCTGGGACTGTTCCATCGACCTGCTTGCAGGCTCTGCACAGCCATGTCTACCCTCTGTCGGTGACTGAAAACGAGGCCATGGAGGAGTACATCGAGGAATTTCTCCAACAGGGTTTCATCCGCCCATCCACCTCCTCTGCATAGGAAGGCTTCTTTGTGGCCAAGAAATACGCAGGTCGACGTCCGTGCATCAATTAAAGAGGCCTCAATTCCATCACCACCAAGTACCGCTACCCTCTCCCATTGTTGCCGGCCGCTGTCGAACAGCTTTGCAGGGCCCGTTTTTTTTCTAAACTGGAACTGCGTGGTGCCAACAATCTGATCCTCATCCGGGAGGGGCACTATGAGTACTTGGTGATGCCTTATGGATTAGTCAATGCTCCATCTGTGTTCCAGGCATTCGTGAACGAGGTGTCGACAACATCCAAAGTCCTGGGAGGCCTCCTGGAAAACGGCCTGTATGTGAAAGTGGAGAAGTGCCAGTTCCATCAAGTCGCTGTCTCCTGTTTGGGACACCGGATCAGCCCGCAGGGAGTGATTATGGATGAAAGGAAAGTCGAGGCAATCTGGTCATGGCCAGTCCCAACCACTGTAAAGGGGCTACAACAGTTTTTGGGGTTTTCCAACTTCTACCACCGCTGCTTCATTAAAAACTTCAGTTCCATTGCCTCTCACCTCTCTCTTCAAGGGCGGTCCCCTTGAGTTGTTGTGGAGTCCTGCAGCTGATGAGGCCCTCCGCCTACTGAAGGGGCATTTCACCTTCGTCCTGTTGCTGAAACAACCAGATTCTACGCTGTCCTTCGTGGTGGAGGTGGACGCCTCAGAAGTGGGAGTGGGGGCTGTCCTTTCCCAACGCTAAGGTAATTCACATGTATCCATGTGCATACTACTCAAAGAAAGTCTCCTGCAGAGAGGAACTATGACGTCGGCGACCGGGATCTCCTTGTGGTGAAGTTGGCATTAGAAGAGTAGAGACACTGGCTGGAGGGTGCCAAGGACCCATTTCTCATCCTCACCGACCATTGGAATCTGGAGTACATACGGACAGCGAGGCGGCTGAACCCGCGCCAAGCAAGGTGGGCACTTCACTAGATTCAACTTCACCCTGTCATATCGCCCAGGTTAAAAAAACATCAAAGCCCTGTCCCATCTGCACTATTCGGGAGAGGCTCCTGGGCGCACACAACTCTCACCGCTGGACACCCAGGTCTCACCCGCACTCTTCAATCCATCTCCGCAAAGTACTGGTGGCCCATCTTCGCGCGGGACGTTTCCCGCTATGTCAACTCCTGCTCCGTATGTGCCCAAACAAAATCTCTTCGGCAGCCTCACATCCCGGTACTGGCCGCAATCCAACGGGCAGGTGGAGAGTGTCAACCAGGAGCTGGGGAGGTTCCTTAGCAGTCACTGCCCGGTTCCTTCCCTGGGGGAGTACACCCAGAACTCACTTCGTCACTCCTCCACCGTGCTGACTCCCTTCCAGTGCGTCATGTGATATCAGCCGGCCATGGCCCCGTGGACCCAGAGACAGACTGAAGCCCCTGCGGTGGACAAGTTGTTCCGGTGCGCATAGGAGGTTTGGAACGCTTCCCATGTCCGCTGCCAGAAGGAGCAGGCAGACCACCACCGCAGTGAGGCTCCCGTGTTCCATCCTCGAGATCACGTCTGGCTTTCCACCAGGGAACCTCCCGCTCCGCCTGCCCTGCCGGAAGCTGATCTCCCGGTTTGTGGGGCCCTTCAACGTCCTCCGGCGGGTCAACGAGGTAACATATCGATTACAACTCCCCCCAACTACCAGATCTCACCCTCTTTTCATGTTTCCCTTTTCAGGCCTGTGGTTTCTGGTCCCCTGGCTGGTGCCGTCCCCCGTGACACCCCTCCACCTCTCCTGGACATCTATGGGGCTACCGCCATGCCAGGCCTGGGCAACTCCAGTCCTTGGGGGCCTGACAGGTGTCACACTTTTGCCCTAGCCCCAGCTAACACACCTGACTCCAATAATCAACTAATCGTGATCTTCAGTTAGAAATGCCATTAGTTTAAATCAGGTGTGTTTGCTAGGGATAGGGGGAAAAGTGTGACACCAATCAGACCTCCGTGGACTGGAATTGCCCAGGCCTGGCCTATGCCATCAGGTCCCTTCTGCGCTCCAGCGCTCGACTTCGCCAATCTACTAACCACCGGTCCTGGCAACCGTCATTACACACACCTGCTCCCCATCCTTACGCACACCTGGACCTACTGTCATCACTTTGATTTACTCTCCCTTTATTTAGCCCTGGGTAGGCTCAGTCATCAGGCAGTATTGGTTTTGGTCACGTTCTCCTGTTGTTCTGCCTTATTCTTATCATTAAACTCACCTTCTGCACCTGCTTCCTGACTCCCAGTGTATACGTTACACACTAGGAGACAAATTCCCCTTTCACAGCACAATAACCTAAAAGACAAGGCCAAATATACACTGGAGTTGTTTACCAAGACGACATTGAATGTTCCTGAGTGGCTCGGTTACAGTTTTGACTTAAATCGGCTTGAAAATCTATGGCAAGACTTCAAATGACTGTCTAGCAATGATCAATAACCAATTTGACAGAGCTTGAAGAATTAAAAAAATAATAATGTGCAAATATTGTACAAACCAGGTTTGCAAAACTCTTAGCGACTTACCCGGAAAGAGATATTTATTTATTTATTTAATTTTCAATATATTTGCTAAAATTGTATTAACATCAAAACAGTCTTTATGGGCATGAGTTGTACAAAATTGATATTTACACGTGATTTAACTTTAATGAAATGGTATTATGGCAGCGATATTTGATTTTTGACACCATATTGGATTTGAGGCAATATCCATGGTGGCCCCAAAGAAAATACATAATCCTTCAAGGAACTTTGGACCCAAAAACATCTATTTCTGATGTCTGAGCCTTAGAGCTCAGACATCAGTTTTCCTTAGAGCAGCTTAGAATAGCCACAGCATCAAAAGACGGGCCTCCCGAGTGGCACAATGGCCTAAGGCACTGCATTGCAGTGCTAGCTGTGCCACTAGAGATCATGGTTCGAGTCCAGGCTCTGTCGTAGCTGGCTGCGCCTGGGAGACCCATGGGGCGGCGCACAATTGGCCCAGCATGGTTAGGTGTGCGGAATCCGACACATTGGTGCAGCTGGCTTCTGGGTTAAGCGGGTGTTGTGTCAAGAAGCATCTTGGCTGGGTTGTGTTTTGGAGGATGCACAGCTCTCGACCTTCGCCTATCCCAAGTCCTTAGTTACAAGACTGTAACTACCAATTGGATTCCACGAAATTGGATAAAAAATGTGTCAATTAATCAGCTACAAAAACAGTAGCCTACATTCATCATAAAACTTCATAGTTGATATTTCCGGCTAAGGTACCTCTGTGTTTACAGGTCTATATTTCCAAAATGCTTTAAGACATCCTAATGCAGTTTGTTTGTGTATTGAGGGCAGACAACTGACTACTTGTATTCCACATTTTAGCAATTTCAGAGCTTGCAATATTGGGTTAAAAAAGCTTATGAAGCACTTTTTTAGTTTAGGGGGTGTTTTACTTCATAAATGTGAGAAATAAGAGACATGGTTGTGTTTTGTTCTACCTCAGGTATCTCAAAAACTAAAGCCCTTTTTGGATTGGCCACTAGCCTAGTAAGTGTAAGGCTAGGATTCTATCCAAGCCACACTATAGCACAGCTGCGCTAGGCAGCCGATAACGGGTGTACTGTATTAAAGGACATTTACGCTTAAGCCAACATCCACAGCGATTACCATGAATGCAAATGCAGTGAACGCCGGGGAAATTACCTTTAAAAGGCAAATTGTTGGCTTTCTAGAACAGCTGCGTTAATAAGCGCGTCTCAGATTAAATCCTGGCCTAGGTACAGTAGTTAAGACTCCTGGTTTCAGAAAGTAGGGGGTGCAGGCAGGGTGCTGCAGTGGTTTGTCAGGTTATTCCAAACTTGATCACCACTATGAATTTTTATTATTAAATACACAAAGTTCAAGAGTATATTAATACGCACACCACACTACAAAGCTAAAATCATGTTGCCAATTTTCACAAATTCCCAAACGTTGAAAGACAAATCCAAACAAAAACGTTGACACAGCAATTCTGTACCTTTATTTAGTATTCATTCAATACAAAGGAGCTATCCTGCTACTGTAGAAGCCTTACTATGGACCAAACATGGGGTTTAAATACGTATTTTCCTCTCAAAACGTTGAAGTGCTCTTGGGTTAGCAGACAAGTGAACCAAGGGAATTTCCACAAGTGCAAAATTCACCCAGCCAGCACACTGGACATTCAACTATGATAATCTTTAAGAGAAAAACAATAGGATTCATGCAGTGCATACGGAAAGTATTCAGACCCCTTGACTTTTTCCACATTTTCTTACATTACAGCCTTATTCTAAAATGGATTCAATTGTTTTTTTTTCTCTCCTCATCAATCTACACACAATACCCCATAATGACAAAGCAAGAACAGTTTTTTTTTGTTGACAGGCTGTCATGTGCCTTTTACTGAGGAGTGGCTTCTGTCTGGCCACTCTACCATAAAGGCCTGATTGGTGGAATGCTGCAGAAATGGATGTCCTTTTGGAAGGTTCTCCCATCTCCACAGAGATTTCTCAGTTTAGCCGGGCAGCCAGCTCTAGGAAGAGTCTTCGTGGTTCCAATCTTCTTCCATTTAAGAATGATGGAGCCAACTGTGTTCTTGGAGACCTTCAAAGCTGCAGAAATTGTTTGGTACCCTTCCCCAGATCCGTGCCTCGACACAATCCTGTTTCTATATATCAACTCATACACCCTGTGCCATGGAATCGGTACATCAAACATCTCTTCCCAGTTATTTTGCAATCTGTATGCCACAGCTGTCAACATCCTGGTCCTCAAATGAAACGGTTATAGTTTCCTATTTGGCTATTTTTGATCCTTTATATTGGGCAGACAGACCAGTTCCCTACCTCCTCCCGCTGCCACCTGCTTCCTCCATTTTTGTAGTAATGCTGTAATCAATTGGTTGTAATCTTGGATTGGTTGTAATCTTGGACCTAACAGAAGATTGAGCCATCCTACCCACCAATACCTGGGGAAGGTTTTGCGATTTAGCTGATTTGTAAGCATGTGTGTTGTTATTACTGATCGATCATTTAAACCAAAATTCCCGGCAGCTCTTATCTCTCTGCAAACATCAGTGTTTCTTACCCAGCACACTGGACTCAGTGAAATCAAACACACATTGGGCAATCAACAGAAAATAAATATGTATTTGACCAAGGTCTGCAGTAAACATTTTATGCAGAATATTGATTTACTGCCCGGAAGGAAGGGGCTGTGTTGGAGAAGCTTCCATTTTGGAGTGTTTAACCAGGGGACCAAACCAATCAACTGGTTTCATCAATATACATTTTTAACAGAGTCGTGTGAAAGCCAAAGAACATTGGCAAAATGTTAGCATCGTTAAACCAGCCTGATCTCACATGAACTGTTACGAAACGTGAGTGCAGCGGTCAGTCTGGTTTCACAAGGCTACCAAAATCAGGGCTGCCAACTTTTGTAGAAAGCTTGGAGTGAGGTATGCTATGTGAATTTCATTGCCCCCTCATTGCCCCCTCTCCCAGGAACAGTTACTGTTTTAAAGCTAATTTCCTGCAATTTTACGTATTAGGCCTATAACCAGGGTCGACAATGTATTTAAAAAAAAATTAAAAACGGGTCAAGTGTATTCAGGATGCTTTGAACATTAAATGAACACTCAAAAAAGTACAACTTTCTTACTTTGAGTTTTTTGTGGGATGAAATTTTAAGTACGCTAATAATTTTTAAAAACATTTTTAAGGTGGTTTTACACTTTATTCAGACAGTAATGAAACGAGACAGAGAGACAGGCAAATGGGATAAACCGTGGGAAGGTTGGAAGCAGAGATTGATCCCTGTTCTCAGGTGGAAAGTTGTATGTGACACGTGCCAGATACAACATGGCTCTGCACAGGAAATACTAATACTATTGGTTGATTGCAGTTGAGTGAACACATTTAAAATACCCAAATGCAGGACAACAGGAGGATTTTGCGGGACTCACACACACACACACACACATACTACAATCCCCCTCCCATTCATAGTGTAGTGCACATTTTTTAGGTGCTGGAGAACAATACAAATGTAAATTACGTCATCATTTCTCAACGTCTGTAGCAACAGATGTAGCCTATTTGAATATCACTATGGAATATCCACCTGACAGGTGTGGCATATCAAGAAGCTGATTAAACAGCATGATCATTACACAGGTGCACCTTGTGCTGGGGACAATAAAAGGCTACTCTAAAATGTGCAGTTTTGTCACATCACAATGCCACAAGTTTTGTGGGAGCGTGCGATTGTTATACTGACTGCAGGAATTTCCACCAGAGCTTTTGCCAGAGAATTGAATGTTAATTTCTCTACTATAAGCCGCAGGATTGTCTGAGACCAGCCACCTGGACAGCTGATGAAATTGTGGGTTTGCACAACCGAAGAATTTCTGCACAAACTGTCAGAAACCGTCTCAGGGAAGTGAATCTGCGTGCTCGTCGTCCTCGCCAGGGTCTTGACCTGACTGCAGTTTGGTGTCGTAACCAACTTCAGTGGGCAAATGCTCACCTTCGATGGCCACTGGCATGCTAAAGAAGTGTGCTCTTCACGGATGAATCCCGGTTTCAACTGTACCGGGTAGATGGCAGACAGCGTGCATGGCGTTGTGTGGGCGAGCGGTTTGCTGATGTCAACGTTGTGAACAGCACTGTATCACGAAGCCTTTATTACTGTCCAAATAGGCTCTCTCTTTATTGAGAACTCTAACAGGCCAATTTGGGTTGACATGAAAAGAACTTAATGCCCCATTTGGAGCATCATTAATATCCAACCCAACCAAAACAACCATTGACTGACCAGATCTCTCCAAATCTCCCAACAATGGTATTTCTAGGGTAAATTGTAGATTAACGTTATGC
This sequence comes from Salmo trutta, assembly GCF_901001165.1. Lineage (NCBI taxonomy): Eukaryota > Metazoa > Chordata > Actinopteri > Salmoniformes > Salmonidae > Salmo > Salmo trutta. The sequence continues at coordinate 17,737,575 of NC_042994.1, forward strand.
TTTTTCAGCCATTCCTGAAGCTGAGACCAGAGACAGGCTAAATGCGGGAAATACCAGAACAAATGGTCTATTGATTCTGTATCCTCACAACAAAATCTGCAGAGCTACGATGATTTTATGCCCCAAATAGTCTTGAATCTTATGTAGTTTTATATATCAACTCATATTTTTTACATTTTAGTCATTTAGCAGACGCTCTTATCCAGAGTGACTTACTCTGGATAAGTGAATACATTTAATTTCATGTATTTTCTTTGTACTGGCCCCCCTGTGGGAATCGAACCCACAACCCTGGCGTTGCACACACCATGCTGGCGTTGCAAACACCATGCTCTACCAACTGAGCCACAGGGAAGGCCCTGTGGCTCATATACCCTGTGCAATGGAATTGGTACATCAAAAATCTCTTCCCAGCTATTTTGCAATCTGTATGACACAGCTGTCAACATCCTGGTCCTCAAATGAAACTGTTATACTTTCATATTTATGCTATTTTTGTTCCTCTGCCAGTTTTGATTCTTTATATTGGGCAGACAGACCAGTTCCCTACCTCCTCCCGCTGCCACCTGCCTCCATTTTTGAGGTAATGCTGTAATCAATTGGTAATCTTGGTAATCAATTGGTAATCTTGAATTGAGCAGACCTTTCCATTCAAATCCGATAGCGCCATGAAAGATATCTCTACCATTCCAATTTAACATATCATTTAAAAACAAAATATCCTTTCTAAACATATTTTCTATAAATACAGGTATTTTATCAACCAGCACATTTGAGTTCAACCATAATATTTGTTGTAATATAGCTGTATCTTTTCTGGGGGCTGAAAGTGAAAAACATTAGATCGTTCTTGAATAAATTCCTCTAGTTCTTTTAGTTTTTCCTCTAACTTGTTTCGGATCTCTGTAGTACCATTTTCTATTTCTTTTGCTATCTACCTGTACTGTTAGTTCCTGTATCTCCCTTGTTAGTCTTGTCTCTTTGGACAGAAACTGCTTTTTCTTTACTGATGAATATTGAATTGAATGACCTCTGAAACTACATTTTAAAGGTATCCCAAACAATAAGGGGATTCCTGAACATACAGTACCAGTCAAAAGTTTGGACACACCTACTCATGCAAGGGTTTTTCTTTATTTTTACTATTTTCTACATTGTAGAATGATAGTTTTGATGTATTCTATGAAACAACTCCTATGGAATCATGAAGTAACCTAAAAAGTTTTAAACAAATCAAAATATATTTTTGATTCTTCAAAGTAGCCACTCTTTGCCTTGATGACAGCTGTGCACACTCTTGGCATTCTCTCAACCAGCTTCACCTGTAATGCTTTTCCAACAGTCTTGAAAGACTTCCCACATATGCTGAGCATATTCTGCTTTTCATTGACTCTGTGGTCCGACTCATCCCAAACCATCTCAATTGGGTTGAGGTCTGGTGATTGTGGAGGCCAGGTTATCTGATGCAGCACTCCATCACTCTCCCTATTGGTCGAATAGCCCTTACACAGCCTGGAGGTGTGTTGTGTCACTGTCCTGTTGAAAACAAATGATAGTCCCACTAAGCACAAACCAGATGGGATGGCGTATCGCTGCAGAATGCCGTGTTAGCCATGCTGGTTAAGTGTGCCTTGAATTCTAAATAAATCACTGATAGTGTCACCAGCAAAGCACCCCCACACCATCACACCTCCTTCTCCATGCTTCACGGTGGGAACCACATATATTCGGAGATCATCCGTTCACCTACTCTGCGTCTCACAAAGACCAGGCGGTTGGAACCGGTCGAATGTCCATTGCTCGTGTTTCTTGGCCCAAGCAGGTATCTTCTTTCGTATTGGTGTCCTTTAGTAGTGGTTTCTTTGCAGCAATTCCACCATGAAGACCTGATTCACACAGTCTCCTCTGAACAGTTGATGCTGAGATGTGTCTCTTACTTGAACTCTGTGAATGTCACGATTGTCGTCGGTGAAAGAGGACCAAGGCGCAGCGGAAGTGTGGATACTCATGTTTTTAATGTTGAAAACAAAAGGAGTAGAGCATCCACTGAAAACCAATAAACAAAACAATGATCGGTACTCACAATGTGACGGTGTGGCAGGCTATACCAAACACAGCAGTGCTCACAACAATTCCCCACAACCCCAAAGACAAACACACACACCTATATAGGACTTCCAATCAAAGGCAACTATACACACCTGCCTTCAATTGGAAGTCCCAATCATCCAACATTAAACAAACACAAACCACCTGCCACATCCTGACCTAGACTAAGCAATATGCCCTCTGCTGGTCAGGACGTGACAGTACCCCCCTCTCAAGGTGCAGACTCCGGGATGCACCTAAAAAAGAAAAACACAAGAAAATCCCCAATACCCCAACAAAACCAACAAACAATACCCCCTAAACAAAAAGGGAGGGAAGGGAGGGTGGCTGCCGTCACCGACGGCACTGTGCTACACCCTCCCTCCCCAACCCACCTATCCTGGAGGTGGCTCAGGTGCTGGCCATTCCAGGCAGTCGGGGCAGTCCGGCCAGTCTGGCGGCTCGGGACAGTCGGGGCAGTCTGGCAGCTCGGGACGGTCGGGGCAGTCTGGAGCTCGGGACGGTCGGGGCAGTCTGGCAGCTCGGGACGGTCGGGGCAGTCTGGCAGCTCGGGACGGTCGGGGCAGTCTGTCAGCTCGGGGCGGTCGGGGCAGTCTGGCCACTCCGGCAGGTCAGGGCAGTCTGGCCACTCCGGCAGGTCAGGGCAGTCTGGCCACTCCGGCAGGTCAGGGCAGTCTGGCCACTCCGGCAGGTCGGGGCAGTCTGGCCACTCCGGCAGGTCAGGGCAGTCTGGCCACTCCGGCAGGTCAGGGCAGTCTGGCCACTCCGGCAGGTCAGGGCAGTCTGGCCACTCCGGCAGTTCAGCGCAGTCTGGCCACTCCGGCAGTTCAGCGCAGTCTGGCCACTCCGGCAGTTCAGCGCAGTCTGGCCACTCCGGCAGTTCAGCGCAGTCTGGCCACTCCGGCAGTTCAGGGCAGTCTGGCCACTCCGGCAGTTCAGGGCAGTCTGGCCACTCCGGCAGTTCAGGGCAGTCTGGCCACTCCGGCAGTTCAGCGCAGTCTGGCCACTCCGGCAGTTCAGCGCAGTCTGGCCACTCCGGCAGTTCAGCGCAGTCTGGCCACTCCGGCAGTTCAGCGCAGTCTGGCCACTCCGGCAGTTCAGCGCAGTCTGGCCACTCCGGCAGTTCAGCGCAGTCTGACCTCTCTGGCGACTGTTGACTGACGGGCAGCTCTGACGACTGTTGACTGGCGGGCAGCTCTGACGACTGTTGACTGGCGGGCAGCTCTGACGACTGTTGACTGGCGGGCAGCTCTGACGACTGTTGACTGGCGGGCAGCTCTGACGACTGTTGACTGGCGGGCAGCTCTGACAACTGTTGACTGGCGGGCAGCTCTGACGACTGTTGACTGGCGGGCAGCTCTGACGACTGTTGACTGGCGGGCAGCTCTGTCGACTGTTGACTGGCGGGCCGCACTGACGACTGTTGACTGACGAGGCTGGGTTCACGCACTTGAAGCCTGGTGCGTGGTGCTGGTACTGGGCGTACCCGATTGTGACCACGCACCTCCATGCTAGTGCGGGGAGCTGGCCTGGGGCTCCATACTTGCCCCGCAACACTCCCCTTGTGCCCCCCCCTAAAAAATTCTTGGGGGTGCCTCTCGGTCTCCCTTACCTCGCCAGCCTTCTTCCGCTGCTTGGTCCTTTGTAGGTGGGGAATTCTGTCACGATTGTCGTCGGTGAAAGAGGACCAAGGCGCAGCGGAAGTGTGGATACTCATGTTTTTAATGTTGAAAACAAAAGGAGTAGAGCATCCACTGAAAACCAATAAACAAAACAATGATCGGTACTCACAATGTGACGGTGTGGCAGGCTATACCAAACACAGCAGTGCTCACAACAATTCCCCACAACCCCAAAGACAAACACACACACCTATATAGGACTTCCAATCAAAGGCAACTATACACACCTGCCTTCAATTGGAAGTCCCAATCATCCAACATTAAACAAACACAAACCACCTGCCACATCCTGACCTAGACTAAGCAATATGCCCTCTGCTGGTCAGGACGTGACAGTGAAGCATTTATTTGGGCTGCAATTTCTGAAGCCGGTAACTCTAATGAACTTATCCTCTGCAGCAGAGGTAACTCTGGATCTTCCTTTCATGAGGACCGCCACAGGAAAGCCAGTTTCATCATAGCGCTTGATGGTTTTTGCGACTGCACTGGAAGAAACTTTGAAAGTTCTTGAAATATTCCATATTGACTGAACTGATTTGATTTGATGATGCCCTAATGAAGGTCATGATGACGTCTGGTGCAATTGGAGATAGTACATGATTCAGCTGAGAGAAGCAACAGGCTTTTTTGATGCCATACATCAATGCATTGTCTGGATTTTCTTCCACAGCCTGATGGTACTTGTAGTTGTCTAGGTCACCCACAGTGCTCAGACTAGTGCTGCGACAACTGGTTCAAGAGGGGCAAATTACTCTTGCTCAGATCAACTATGAGATTGAGAACTTGTTTTATGCCAAACGAGATGTCTTCTAAACCTGTGCCACAATACAAGAGAGTCCAAAGGATGAATGGGCATCTATCTGGAAGTGCATCAGAAAAATGTAAATTTTTCAGTTTTTCCCCCCCAAATGATATAGTCTAATACAAAATGGCAGTGCTTGGGATACCTATCTTCTGCTTCGAGCGATATCTGACATCATCTTGGCCCCAGTCTTAAAAAGACCCTGGATCCAATACAAGGCAGAAAAAGAAATCACTGAATTTCCAGAAGCTGTTTCCAGGGAAGACAATGCTGGGAGCAAACCAACAACAACTGCCTTGGCAACACAACAACACACTGTGAGGACAGAAGAGACGTCCCACTGCATGCACTTCTAAACTTTGCCGTACACTGTTAAGTGCCAGATTCAGAGAAGCCATCAGAGCAAAATACACTGCTCAAAAAAATAAAGGGAACACTTAAACAACACAATGTAACTCCAAGTCAATCACACTTCTGTGAAATCAAACTGTCCACTTAGGAAGCAACACTGATTGACAATACATTTCACATGCTGTGAATGTGCTCTTCACAAATGAAAGCAGGTTCACACTGAGCACATGTGACAGACGTGACAGTCTTGAGATGCCGTGGAGAACGTTCTGCTGCCTGCAACATCCTCCAGCATGACCGGTTTGGCGGTGGGTCAGTCATGGTGTGGGGTGGCATTTCTTTGGGGGGCCGCACAGCCCTCCATGTGCTCGCCAGAGGTAGCCTGACTGCCATTAGGTACCGAGATGAGATCCTCAGACCCCTTGTGAGACCATATGCTGGTGCGGTTGGCCCTGGGTTCCTTCTAATGCAAGACAATGCTAGACCTCATGTGGCTGGAGTGTGTCAGCAGTTCCTGCAAGAGGAAGGCATTGATGCTATGGACTGGCCCACCCGTTCCCCAGACCTGAATCCAATTGAGCACATCTGGGACATCATGTCTCACTCCATCCACCAACGCCACGTTGCACCACAGACTGTCCAAGAGTTGGCGGATGCTTTAGTTCAGGTCTGGGAGGAGATCCCTCAGGAGACCATCCGCCACCTCATCAGGAGCATGCCCAGGCGTTGTAGGGAGGTCATACAGGCACGTGGAGGCCACACACACTACTGAGCCTCATTTTGACTTGTTTTAAGAACATTACATCAAAGTTGGATCAGCCTGTAGTGTGGTTTTCCACTTTAATTTTGAGTGTGACTCCAAATCCAGACCTCCATGGGTTGATAAATTGGATTTCCATTGATTATTTTTGTGTGATTTTGTTGTCAGCACATTCAACTATGTAAAGAAAAAAGTATTTAATAAGATTATTTCATTCATTCAGATCTAGGATGTGTTATTTTAGTGTTCCCTTTATTTTTTTGAGCAGTGTATATCACCAAGACAAAAGTCCATTACAGTGAACAACGTGCAATACAATGTAAGAGACTATCTGGTCATCAACACTGTCCATTCAGAAGAGATCCCTGTGTTCAAGGAAGTGTGTGGAATATACAGTTTCCTTGGTGCTTGTGTGGTAAAGTACTACTACCAGACAGGTTCAACAGCCATCCCCACGCATACATGGTTCAACACAGTCAACAATAGATTGCTATAAGGCCCGGTGAGGAGATAGATTTCCATGGCTTAGATGGATACAGGGACACAAAGGGAAGAGTGTCCATTCCACTCTGCCACTGTATTGCAGTTAGTTAAAATTCATTGACTAACTTATTAAGCACAACGTGCTTTTGTTTTCACATTTTCATATGCTTTTCCTATTGTAATATGCCCTGACCAGAACACTGGCATATTCTTTAGTATATTTTTTCCCCACAGAACACCAAATTGATGAAGAGACATTGTCATTGGACCAAAGAATGGTGGAGCAACTCGTCCCAATAATCAAAGTTCAAATCAAATTCACAAAATGAATGGAGACTCAAAAAAAGATCAAATAGGTTAGTCAATGTATGACTGTTATCTAAATCATCTGTCAGGTGGTTTTTTTCTTTAAGGTTGCTTCCCCTATCATCACCAAGCCTATCGCCAACCTTTTTAACCTGTCTCTCCTTTCTGGGGAGGTTACCATTGCTTGGAAGGCAGCCACGGTTCGTCCTTTATTTCAAGGGGGAGATCAAGCTGATCTTAACTGTTATAGGCCTATTTATATTTTGCCCTGTTTATCAAAAGTGTTGGAAAAACTTGTCGATAATCAACTGACTGGCTTTCTTGATGTCTATAGTATTCTCTCGTTTATGCAATCTGGTTTCCGCTCAGGATGTGGATGTGTCACTGCAACCATAAAGGTCCTCAATGATGTCAGCTTTACCCTTTATTCTAAGCAATACGGTGCTGATATTATTATTGACTTGGCCAAAGCGTTTGATACGGTTGACCATTCCATTCCTGTGGGCCGGCTAAGGAGTATTGGTGTCTCTGTGGGGTCTTTGGGCTGGTTTGCTAACTACCTCAAAGAGTGCAGTGTATAAAGTCAGAAAATCTGCTGTCCCAGCCACTGCCTGTCACCAAGGGAGTACCCAAAGGCTCGATCCTTGGCCCCACACTCTTCTCAATTTACATCAACAACATAGCTCAGGCAGTAGGAAGCTCTCTCATCCATTTATATGCAGATGACACTCAGCTGGCACCTCCCCGGATTTTGTGTTAAATGCTCTACAACAAAGCTATCTTTGTGTCCAACAAGCTTTCAGGTGTGGCAGGTAGCCTAGTGGTTAGAGCGTTGGGTCAGTAACCGAAAGGTTGCTAGATCGAATCCCTTAGCTGTCAAGGTAAAAATCTGTCGTTCAGCCCCTGAACAAGGCAGTTGTGAGAGTTTAGAGCTTGAGGTAGTCACCTCATACAAGTACTTGGGAGTATGGCTAGACAGTACACTGTTCTTCTCTTAGCACATATCAAAGCTGCAGGCTAAAGTTACATCTAATCGCTCCCCTTTCACCCCAGCTGCCAAACTAACCCTGATTCAGATGACCATGCTAGATTACAGAGACATAATTTATAGATTGGCAGGTAAGGGAGGCTAGATATTCTTTACCATTCTACCATCAGATTTGCCACCAATGCTCCTTATAGGACACATCACTGCACTCTATACTCCCTTGTAAACTGGTCATCTCTGTATACCAATCGCAAGACCCACTGGTTGATGCTTATTTATAAAACCCTCTTAGGCCTCACTCCCCCCTATCTGAGATATCTACTGCAGCCCTCATCCTCCACATACAACACTCGTTCTGCCAATCACAATCTGTTAAAGTTCCCCAAAGCACACACATCCCTGGGTCGCTCCTTTTTTCAGTTCGCTGCAGCTAGCGACTGGAACGAGCTGCAACAAACACTCAAACTGGACAGTTTTATCTCAATCTCTTCATTCAAAGACTCAATCATGGACACTCTTACTGACAGTTGTGGCTGCTTTGTGCAATGTATTGTTGTCTCTACCTTCTTGCCCTTTGTGCTGTTGTCTGTACCCAATAATGTTTGTACCATGTTATGTGCTGCTACCATGTTGTGTTGCTATCATGTTGTTGTTATGTTGTGTTGCTACCATGCTGTGTTGTCATGTATTGCTGCCTTGCTATGTTGTTGTTTTAGGTCTTTCTTTATGTAGTGTTGTGTTGTCTCTCTTGTTGTGATGTGTGTTTTGTCCTACATTGTAACGCCCTGGCCATAGAGAAGGGTTTTTTGTTCTTTATTTTGGTTAGGCCAGGGTGTTACATTGGGTGGGTAGTTGTTTCTGTTGTGTGGTTTGCACCGACAGAACTGTTGGCTTTCGTTTTCCCTGTTTGTTTTTTCAAGTGTATCATTAAAAATCATTATGACCACTTACCACGCTGCATCTTGGTGCCCTCTTCCAGACGATCGTTACAGAACTACCCACCACAACTGGATCAAGCAGCGTGCTCGGGAGGAGATGGACACCTGGTCTCATCAGGAGTGGATTGGGAGGAGAGACTGGACTTGGGGCCAGGTGATCGACAGATATCGGAGCCTACCCGGGAAGAACGAGAGGCAGCCCCCAAAAAATGTTGGGGGGGGGGGCACACGGGTAGTTCGGACACGGGTAGTTCGGCTGGACCAGGGGTGAGGCCTGAGTCAACTACCCATGCTTTTCAGGTGCCTGCCTCTCGCACTCTCTCTCAGTACGTCCTGTTCCTGCTCCTCGCACTAGCCTTGTAGTGCCTCCTCCCAGGACCAGGCCTCCAGTGGGTCTCCCCAGCCTGGTGAGTCCTGTGCCTGCGCCCAGAGCCAGGCCTCCTTCATGTCTCCCCAGCCTGGTGAATCCTGGGCCAGAGCCGCCCGCCAGTCCGGAGCCGCCCGCCTGTCCGGAGCCGCCGGGGTCGCCCGCCAGCCGGGCGCAGCCAGGGTCGCCCGCCAGTCCTCCGGCGCAGCTAGGGGCGCCACCTAAGTGGCCGAAGCCAAGGGTGGAGCGGGGTACACGTCCCGCACCCGAGCCGCCGCCGTAGGAAGGCCCACCCGGACCCTCCCCTTCAGAGTCAGGTTTTGCGGCCGGAGTCCGCACCTTTGGGGGGGTACTGTAACGCCCTGGCCATAGAGAGGGGTTTTTTGTTCTTTATTTTGGTTAGGCCAGGATGTTACATTGGGTGGGTAGTTGTTTCTGTTGTGTGGTTTGCACCGACAGAACTGTTGGCTTTCGTTTTCCCTGTTTGTTTTTTCAAGTGTATCATTAAAAATCATTATGACCACTTACCACGCTGCATCTTGGTCCCCTCTTCCAGACGATCGTTACATACATTTATATTGTATTTATTTTTAATTTTAAATCCCAGGCCCCCGTCTCCGCAGGAGCCCTTTTGGTAGGCCATCATTGTAAATAAGAATTTGACTTGCCTAGTTAAATAAAGGTTAAAGAAATAAAAAAATTATTGATTTTATCACATTCATCCTATTCCAATTCTCTGCACTTTTTTTTTCCCGGGCCTGAAAGCACAAAAAAAAGTTCTTAGTTCACAGCTGCAGCAAACAGCCCAGCAAAATGAGCCAGCATCTGTCCAGCAAAATGTCGCAGCAACTGGCCAGCAACAGAACATATCAATCAGCCAAAGAGTCTGACCGTTTGTGTTTAGACCTCGAATTTCCAGAAGTATTAAAATAAAAACTTTTTAAAAAATGTGACGATCTCATCGCCCTACTGTGCGCTCAAAGTGGAGGTCTCAGATTGTGCAGGTGTTGTTCGACTTCATATGTACTTACACTTGGTGAGTATAGTTATGTAGTGACCTGATCTTAGCTTAATGTTAATGATATACGTTCCTCTGTTATGAATCATAATGCTTGTGTGTGTATCATCCTGAGCCCTGTCTCCGTCCTCCATACTCTCCTCCATACTGTCTTGTCATAATCAATGCAGCTGATCGCATAGCACACTCAACTTTTACATGATGATAATCAACGCCTTCCATCAATGTAATTTGTATTACAAACAGAATTGTTAGTCAAAATGTAATCTTGTATGTTTCTCTTTTGCTTTAGGTACTCCACTTCCCAGCAATACATGGATGTGTGCACAGCGCTCATTCAAAAATACCCCTCGTTGAGAGACCACACAGGGAAGGCATATGTAAGAATTCTTCAAATGTCCTACTCACGTTAATTCACACACTAATAACCTTTTTACATCATTGTGCCGACCCAGACCATAATGTGCTGGCTTGGATATTTTTCTTCTCACATTGCTATTCTATCACATTTCCAGCAGCTTAACAAGACCATCTCAAGTCTGCTCTTCTGACCTCCGTCGAAATAATCCGTGATGACATTTCTCCTCTCCACATTACATTTTTTTAAGGAGTCATGGCATGGCCTGATAAAGAATAAATACAAAAAAGAAAGGCAGCCACTTGCTCACATTGCACAAGTACAGGAAATGCAGAAGAGGTTTGGGAGGCAAGGGGGGAAAAAAGTCCAGATGACACCGAAAATGAATCCCCGACCAAAATAGCCAAGGTATCTGCATACAAATAATGGCCCATATTCAGTCGAACCGCTGATCCCAGATCGTTTTTTAAGATCATAAATAATATTGTAAAGGTGGGGGGCCTGATCCTAGATCAGAACTCAGATGCTTTGTGAATACGTTTAGCCTTTTTCTATAAACTTTGTGTTTGATATTGCATGTATCAATATTTTATATTTATATTAGATTTTCTCATATCGAGACTGGTGAGGATTCCTTCAGGCAGAAGTTACATGTTGAAAAGATGCAGGAGTGCCAAGAAAAGAGCAAACATATGTTCCCTACAAGACAAAGTGAAAAGGACTGAAAAAGCGAGAACTTTATATGAAACAACAAGGCACCAATGACATCTTAAACAGTACCTAGCACTCCATTTGTCAGCCATTGTAAAGTCTAATAGAAATAAATGGTAAAAAGCACAACTAATGTAGCATAGTACTCTGAATCCAAGATATATTGATGATGCATTATAAACAAACTGACTTTCAGGTTCTGAGAGATGAGAAGCAAATTCAGTATGGATGTGGACAGGAACATTTTGTCCGGATTCGGCAGTGGAGTTGCTGAATCTCTACAAGACGGCACTTCTCTTACACAGAGGAGGCTCACAAAGGTTTGTTTTTTTCTCTCCACTTTTACTGCATGTAAAATGTACCCTTAACAGTATGCAGCGTTCTAATTCTATTGATTCTAATCCAGATGTTTTATTACACACCCTCCAATTGAAGGTCTGAATGTAACTGCAGACATTTTGCTCCTCCCCTACCTCTTCAAAGAAAATCCAAGTGGGCTGTACATCTCAGACCAGGTATGTATTTCCCAGCAGACAAATAAAGAAATGCCAAGTTAGTTGTACTGTGTAAGGTATGCTGTGCTCAGTTAACTCAATGTTTGAATATGACTTCAGTAACTTTAATTTTTTTTCTTCCATTTTTTTTTACTTCTTACAGTGTTCTTTTTTTCCCCCCGAGCCTGAAAGCAAAGTTCCCATCATCTACCATAAGAATAAAGGGAAAAACACTTTGCGGATGAGAGCCACATCCAACTCCTCCTGGATGGAGAGGAGCTACTCACAAGAGCCGGAGGACATCTCCATGGAGATGCATTTCCCTTCTAATATTGAGTATGCAGCATCAGTGAAAAGAACAATGCTGTTCATTCAGACATCTTCTCGGAATTGATGAGGGGATAAATTATCAACAAATATTGTATGAATGGCAAACTTTTTGCTGTAGTGCAAGATAGGGGAGACCAGAGATTCCTGTGATGTCTGCAAGTGATATTTGTCTGCAAGTGACTTTTAAAGTCAATAAAATGTATTTGTGACTTTACAAGTTTGCCACTTAATGTAATTTGTATTATTATTAATAATAGAATACATGGGACATTAAAGGTTACTACAGGAACCATAACACCCTAAAAAGGTTATTTGAGGAACCTGTTTAAAAAGGTTCCTCAGGGAAAGGTTCCTGGAAGCAGCTTTAGGGTTTCCACCGGTGTGGCAATCTGAGGAACCCCTAAAAGGTGCCTCCAGGAACCTTTCTATTTTAGTGGCCGTGCTTCTATATCCGTAATCAGGTGTGCGTCCTTACTCAACATTGACAGGAGCACTCCAAACAAAAGACAATAAAATTGGCAAAACTCAGAAATGGAATGAAATAAACCAAAACGTGTTTCTTACAAGTGTAGCCTAGGTTGAGCTCTGCAAACAATGTGTCCACTCTGATAGAGAACGGTAAACGACAAAAAAATAATATATTGAATGCATTAACAGAAATTACAGTAACTAAAGAAACATTGTAGATCAGAAATTATGGGAATGAATGGTAAATGTAGGCTACTACTGGTGATATGTAATGGGGAATTGATAGACACTAACATCAAAGGGCAAACAATTCACACAATGAAGTTATGAAACAATGAATGCGCACAAAATGGTTGGAAAGAGCGCATTCTAGACAGAGATGTGCCTTGTGCATCTCAGCCACACTCCCTTTCTTCTTGGACCGTGGCATCCCTGTGGCCTCCTCAATGGATTAGTCCACTGAGACAGGCGCGAATCATACAGGTGTCTCATGAGGAATGAACAAACAAACAAAATCTATCTATTTGCGACAACAACAAAAAAACCATCTTGGTCGACCAACAGCCTATCGACCAAACAATCGACTAAATGGAGTCAGCCCTAGTGTAGGATCATAGCCACATATTCAGAGCTATATTTGCTGGAAAGTTGTAGGTTAATTTGACACCACCTGATGATACCTTAACTGCTGCTAACTCACTAAAGGCCAAGCTATGAAAGGTATCATAGCTCAGGGATGGGAAACTACCACCCCTCATGGGCCTAAATGTCTCCTAGTTCTCATTTGCCCGGTACCTCATTGAGTGAGAGCAATAAGAGTAATTTTGTAATAATTTATTGTATGATGAATTGTTTTATTTATGATGTAAGCTGTTGATACGATCCTAATAAATACAAATACACATATTGCTCACATAGTGCACACTTGGGTTGTGTTCTTTAGGGCACATGACACCAGGGTCTCTTATTGGACAAGTTCAGATGTTCCCTTCCCGTTTCACTTCATTTTGGACAGTTCTCTTCTGTTTCATGCCAAATGAACACAACCCAAGTGTTTCCTTCTCCTACATCGATTGGTCTCCTCTGGCTGAATAGATATTGCGCTGTGTTTTCGTCCCAGTTTAAGTGCTGTACAGTTATCTCATGGATTTCGGAATATTGCTTAAACTTCCAATCCGGTTTCCTGGCTACCCAAACTCCTTGCTCCGGCCAAACGTTATGCAACGGAAGCGGAATAATTCAGTTTGAGTCATCAGGCAACCAATCCGGACCTTTGCGGATCACAACCAGAGGACAAGGACCTTGTTTCCGTCTTCGATGGAGTAGAACTGCAGCGGTTTCAGGTCGTTGTCGATCTCAATCTCTTTGCCCTCCAGCTGAGGAAAGACAAATGCCGTTTTAGGGAGTCCCTTCCACTGCTATGAAAGTGATAGTGTACCATTGGTCTATTAAACAGATTCACATATGAGTGGCGAGTATGGTTACACCTAATAAAACTAGACTAGACCCCTTTACCTTTGAGGTAGTATAGGGCAGTTGCTGTTGTCAGTAAACGTCTTTACCTTTGAGCTAGTGTAGGAGAGTTTCAACTCAGCACCTGGTATCTTTAGCAGTCTGTAGAGCAGCCCCTTCACTTTCTGAAACATCATGGAATCTAAAACACATCAAAAGAGTGTTTTATTAAAATACAATAGGTTACCGTCACTTCAATTGCTCTTACACAGAAGGTCACACACAGATGGTACCATTTCATTAAGATCTTACATGCATGATCTCCCATTGGCACAAAGAGATTGAAGAGTATAAAAACAGTTGATAAGTGCAACTATTTATCCAAACAGCACTTTATAATTTGGAGTGCCATTTTCACGTGGGTCTACAGTCAACAGCAGACAACTTTATGCAGTGTGCATGCTGCCCAAAACATTGCCTAAGTGCAAAAAATCCAAAGTCTGCGGTTGTTGGATGTAGAGCTCGAAACACACTGTTCAAAAACGTCCCCAACACGTTTCCTATTGCCTAGTAAAGTATCTCTTACTATAATTCGACACAGGTATCGAGGATGTTAACTAGATTTTCTTTCATTTTCAGCCCCTCAATGAAAAAAATACCTTTGGCACAGGTATATCCTTTCCCCACTATCGTGCTGAACGGAACCAAACTGTGCTGGCTCTGACATTTTCTTTTCACATTGTGCGTTTCAGTAACTACGCTGGCGATGAGTAACCAGGCCAGCTCAGTTCAGTATTGTGAAGTCTTTTTATTGGAGATCGGGGTCCCGACCTTACATATTTTGTATTGTTATTTCAAAGCACAGTCAGAAATGACAGAGGGAGAAACAATAAGAGGGACAAAAATTTGCCAGGGGGTATATGTGGTCTGGAGTCGGAGTCCGGCACATCCATGCACATCTCAATTAATTTGCTTAGCCATCACACATAATGTAATAATTATAATAATATTACATGCTATCTAATTAGCTGATGAAGTCAGGTGGGAGTCTTTACCTGGGAGTTTCTTCACCACAGATTTTCGGTCCGTCTCATCCGGAGAAACAAATGTTATGCCTGGTGGTGTCACAGGCGTCGTATTGAAGAGACCAAGGCGCAGCGTGTTGAGTGCTCATCTTTACTTTTAATGAAAACACTTAACAAAGGAAAATAAAAAAAACGACAGCCAAACAGTTCTGTCAGGTAAACTAACAAACTAAACAGAAAGCAACTACCCACAAAGGAAAAACAGGCTGCCTAAGTATGGCTTCCAATCAGAGACAACGATAGGTTCCTACCTCTGATTGGAAACCATACCCGGCCAAAACATAGAAAATAAAACATAGAATGCCCACCCACCTATCACACCCTGGCCTAGCTAAACAGAGAAAACACAGCTCTCCTAGGTCCGAGCGTGACAGGTGGGGGAAGTTTGAAATTCTATTTTACTCTTACGAACTAATGCAATTTTGATACTCTGACTGTGTTGTGTTTATTGGGTCACAGCACATTACAGGTTATTATTACAGGTTATTACCAAATCATTCAAAAAAGACCTAATTCATTCATAATCCTGGTCTTGGGGGACACATTTTAGTGTTTGCCCTAGACAGCCGATTACACTTATTAAATGTTTGATAATAAGTTTATTAGTGGAATCAGGTGTGTAGTGCTAGGACAAAAAACCCAGGACCAGGATTAAGAAACACTGCTCTACGCAAATGTGTGCGAACATCTTGCAGTAGTCCAGCTCTGCCCCCCTCCTGTCCTCAGGCAGGATCTACAGGTAACCACAGTAACATGGAAAGAGAATGGAGGATTTCAGCAAGCACATCTGCAAACATTGATGGACTCATAGGGGGGGATATGAGAAGGAAACATATATAGCTTTAAAGGAACATTTCACAATGTCTAGATGAAACCACGTCCCATGGCGTGTAGATGCAGCTACTACATGCCTCAAATATCGAATGAAGATATAGTAAGCATTGTCTAATTTCCTGGTTTTCTTCGGTGCATATCTTTTCCATTCATTTGGGATGGAGGCATATAGCTGGATCTATCACAGCTATCACTTTACGCTTGCGCACAGTGGCTGACCATTAGTCGCACCAGTATATATTGCATGTCGGCCATGTGGGGTGCAACTGTAAGGAGCTGGGTCTGTCTTTCAGACCCGGGTGTATTAAAATGGCGCTTAATGAACACATCCCGGTTTGGCGGCAGCGTTAAATGGAGGACGGGGCCTCACCGTCCACCTGTTGGGGGCCTCCAGCCGGCCCACGCTGGCGATGAGCAGCTGCATGGCTGTGCCGGGGTTCCTCTCCCGGCTCAGCAGGGGGTTCTGCCGACGTGACAACCGGACCAGGCTCTGCAGCTTCTCTAGCTCGTTTATTACCGACCACTGTGTGTGTGTGTGTCAGTGACTGAATGAGATTGTAAGAGTGTGTGTCAGTGAGGGTGTGGTTTTTATTGTTGTATGTATTGCAGTGTCAGTGTGTTTGTGTGTAAGCACAAGGGGGTGTATGTATAGGGTTTAGAAAGAGAGCAAGAGGGGAGATAAAGGGTCGAGTTACATGTGAAAACTTTCTCTCCCCCCACTACCTATCTTTACAGAACAAGTATTCACTTTTTGCAGACTAACGCTAGTGACATTCATCAAATTAGTTTAGTAATTCATCATTCATATATCCAGATACATATCATTAAAATAAAATCTCTCTTAGAAGAGAGACCTTACTAACAGATAGGGATGAAACGGTTACCGGTTTCACGATAAACCACGGTTAAATTCCCGACGGTTAGTATTACCATTTGAAATTTGAATGATCATTAATACCGTGTTTGATTACAGAGGTTTGAAAAACTCACGGTAAATACTGTCGAGCATCAAAGTTAGCGAGTCTGACGCAGGCGCAGCATGCAACGTGGGGTTTGTTTTGTGTTACAACATGGCGAAAGGCAATGACAGAGCTCTGAAGTGTGGTCGTATTTTGGGTTTTACAAGAGTGCTGAGGGAAACTTAAATCGAAGATGGTCACCCTGTCTGCAGAACATGCAAAAAAATGAGAAAATCTCTGCGAAAGGGGGCAACACTTTTAATCTCGAGTCATCTTCGTGACCACCACCCACTACTTTATAGCGAATGCAAGGTAAGTTCACTTTTAGCTCAATGCATGATGTGGGGACTTCGGAATGGGGGAAAATGTCATGGTTTGTCTGTCAAACTTGCTAATAGCATGTCAATAATGTAAACTGAAGCTTTCAGTGTTACCTACTCTTGTAAAAACACCACACGTTGTTCTGCTGCTGTATGCGTCGTGTGTCTGCAGACTCTATACGCCCATTGCACCGTGTTATGTAGTTTAGTCACCCAAACAACATTTTGTTCAGTTAAAATCCGGCAGTCGTCGACTTGGTTGTAAAAGTGTTCCAACAGGAGAAACACTAGACTCCTATACAAGACTCCTGTATTCATGTCAATTGTTGGGCTCATTGCAATTACTATCACTGTCTTCTTAAGACTGATTTGTATTTATGTAAATTGTGCATGAGGTCATTGCATATACTCAAATGCAACACAGAAGACTGACTGTGTGTGTGTGTGTGTGTGTGTGTGTGTGTGTGTGAGTGAGAGAGAGAGAGAGAGGGTGAATAATAATAATACATTTATTTATTTTTATTTTATTTCACCTTTATTTAACCAGGTAGGCAAGTTGAGAACAAGATCTCATTTACAATTGCGACCTGGCCAAGATAAAGCAAAGCAGTTCGACAACAACAGAGTTACACATGGAGTAAAACAAATATACAGTCAATAATACAGTAGAAAAATAAGTCTATGTACAATGTGAGCAAATGAGGTGAGATAAGGGAGGTAAAGGCAAAAAAGACCATGGTGGCAAAGTAAATACAATATAGCAAGTAAAACACTGGAATGGTAGATTTGTAGTAGAAGAAAGTGCAAAGTAGAAATAATGGGGTGCAAAGGAGCAAAATAAAATAAATAAATACAGTAGGGGAAGAGGTAGTTGTTTGGGCTAAATTATAGATGGGCTATGTACAGGTGCAGTGATCTGTGAGCTGCTCTGACAGCTGGTGCTGAAAGCTAGTGAGGGAGATAAGTGTTTCCAGTTTCAGAGATTTTTGTAGTTCGTTCCAGTCATTGGCAACAGAGAACAGGAAAGAGAGATGGCCAAAGGAGGTATTGGCTTTGGGGGTGATGAGAGATATACCTGCTGGAGCGCGTGCTACAGGTGGGTGCTGCTATGGTGACCAGTGAGCGGAGATAAGGGGGGACTTTACCTAGCAGGGTGTAGTAGTAATAATAATACATGTTCCATTCCCTTGTTTACAGAGTGGGCGTGCAGCAGGCAAACCCAGTGATGCTACTGGTCCCTCATCTACAGTTGTGACACAGATACTCAAGCAAGCATTTAAAAAGGCAGGCTGCTTATGCACCCACATAAAAAAAATGCTCAAGACCTCACTGCAGCCCTTTCATATTACATTGCAAAGGACATGATGCCATTTCAAATTGTTGAGAGGCCTGGCTTTCTGAGTCTGATGTAGGTTGCCGTGCCTCACTAAAAAGTGCCATCACAAACATTTTCCAAGACTGAAATCCCAAACCTGTACAACCAGGTTAAAGCTGATGTTGGAAAAGGTTTGGCTCAAGGCACATGGTTTACTGCAACTACTGACCTCTGGACCAGTGAAAGCAGGGGGTGGTCAACCCTACATCACCTTCACTATCCATTACCTCACCCCAGACTGGCAACTGGAATCAAACTGCCTGGAAACACAGTTCTTCCCAGAAGATCACTCAGCTCACAACAGAGAGTTTTTTGAGAATATGCTGGAAGAGTGGGGGATCAACAAGAAAGACCTGGTCTGCATAACCACAGACAACGCAACAAACATGATCAAGGCTTTTGAAGAGTTCCCAGATCTGTGGCTTGGGTGCTTTGGCCATAATTTGAACCTGGCCATCTCAAAGGCGCTGAAAATTCAGAGAGTTGACACAGCAGGTCAAGGAGCTCACGGAGCTGGAAGAGAATGAGAGAACTGAGAGAAAAGCAAGCTGCCCTCAACTTGCCACAGAAGGCTCTGATCCATGTGGTGACCCAATGGGGATCTAAACACAAGATGCTTGAGCGTTTCCTCAGCCAACAGCAGCCAGTCTGTGCGACACTGGCTGGTGAAAAGAGGAACATGGCATCTGATGTCCAAGGATACCGACATAAGTGTCATGGAGCAACTGTGCCAGCTCCTTGAACCTCTGAGGAAGTTTACAGATGCACTTGCCTCAGACACTGTCAGCCATCAAGCCTGTCCTGGACCACATCACCCGTGATGTTCTGGTGGAAAAGGATACGGAGCCATCCCTGACAAAGGAGATGAAAAGGGTAATGAGAGAAGACCGTAATCCCTTTTCAATTTTCGCCTAAAATGACATACCCAAGTCTAACTGCCTGTAGCAATGGCCCTGAAGCAAGGACATGCATATTCTTGGTACCATTTGAAAAGAAACACTTAAGTTTATGGAAATGTGAAAGGAATGTAGGAGAACACAATAGATCTGGTAAAAGATAATACAAAGAAGGGAAAAAAATGTTATTTTGTATTTTTTTGTACCATCTTTGAAATGCAAGAGAAAGGCCATAATGTATTATTCCAGCCCAGGTGCACTTTAGGTTTTGGCCACTAGATGGCAGCAGTGTATGTGCAACGTTTTAGACTGATCCAATGAACCACTGCATTTCTGTTCAAAATGTTGTATCAAGACTGCCCAAATGTGCCTAATTTGTTAATTAATAACTTTTCATGTCAAAATTAGGCACTCAAACAATAGCATGGTATTCTTTCACTGTAATAGCTACTGTAAATTGGACAGTGCAGTTAGATTAACAAGAATTTAAGCTTTCTGCCAATATCAGATATGTCTATGTCCTGGAAGATTTTCTTGTTACTTACAACCTCACGCTAATCGCATTAGCCTACGTTAGCTCAACCGTCCCGTGGAAGGGACACCGATCCCGAAGAAGTTTAACAACAGATGCAAAGAGAGTCATGCACATGGCTTGTTTTGTTGACCCACGCTCCAAAAGGAGCTTTTTAGATGAGCCTGAGGCTGCAAAAGTTGACACTGACAGCTGTGTCCAGGAGGCCTTGAAGCTGGCAGCTGCACAAGTCAGGGAAGAACCTCAAAGCACCAGCAGCACCTCCACCACAGCGGCATCGGAGGGGAAAGGCCTGGCTGGATTGCTGAGAAATATCACCTCTGTTGCCTTGTTGAGGTAAAGAGGGTCAGATTCCGACCATCCCAGAAGACAGAGTGAAAGAAGAGATCAAGGTCTACCTGTCTCTGCCACCCATTCCAGTAGAAGAGGATCCACTGGTGTGGTGGAGGGGCCCCACCCATTCCAGCAGAAGAGGATCCACTGGTGTGGTGGAGGGGCCATGTATCAGAGCTGTCTCACCTTGCCAGGGTTGCCAGGAAGCTTTTGTGCATCCCAGCAACCAGCGTATCATCAGAGTGTTCAGTGCCAGTGGGCACATTGTCTCCCCTCGCAGATCACTACTTTAACCAGACAAAGTAAATATGCTGACATTTTTACATTTCATTCTCAAGTGAACAAAGATGCATGCATACAGGATGTTAGGCCAGCAGCACCTTATTTCTGTAAGAAGGAGAGAACGGCCATACAATCAGTGCTGTTCATTTGATTGGTTTACATATTGTGTTGTTATTTTAATGTCAACACCTGCACATTGGATTTGTTTATATATGGTTGTATTGTTCTTACATGCACATTGCTTTACTTGTGTTGCTCTTATATGCACATTTGATTTGCTTACTTAAAGTTGTGTTCATTTAAACTTGCACTAGGGAAACTTACCTCTCATGGCGCCATCTTTAATGTTATTATTTTAATGTTTATGCACACAAAGTGCATAGTGCTGCTCATTTTATGTTGTTTGTTAGTTTTCAATATAAAACTTGGTGAAATGATTTCAGTGTGTGTGTGTATCAGTACTTTTTGAACATTTCTAGCACATTTTAACAATACCGTGATAATTTGTCACAATCGTGATATGAAATGTTCATACCGTTTCATCTCCATTCACAGACAATACTCACCTCTGAAATGTTGTTGCTATTAACTGAGAATTTTCAGGGCAGGAAACATTGCTGTTTTGCAACCTTCAGAAGACATAAAAAAATACTAGTATACTCAATGTTGATCTTTCACTCTTACAGTTTTACACATTGTGAAATACCTGTCATCAAAACACATATCCATATGCATGTTCTGAAATCTTGTTCAAATATCTCTACTGATATGTTAATTCAACTTGACTTCCATTAACAAACACAAAAAAATATAACGTTTTCAAAAAAGTGTGGATGTAAACTTTACCAGGCAGTGCGTCATCAAACCTCAAGGTTGACAAACCAGTCTTAGACATATTTAGATTCTCCATTCTAAAATTCATGAAAATCATGGATGTAAAAGGTTATTTTATTGTAAATTCCATGATAAATGCTACATAAGTTATTACAAATGCTTATTCATCGAAATGCTAATGTTAAGCAAATAATGAAATACTCATTTATTAGGATAATAGTATGCATACAAAAAAAATGTTTTGTTGATTATTGCTCATGAAAGTAAAGTGAAGTACTCCCAAGAACTGTCAATGCACAAGTCGAAGCTAACGACAGGGCTATGTCATTTTGTCATAAGACGTAGAGAACTGTTATGACAAGTGTCTGTGTTGGTAGGGTTATGCTCGATCTTACCTTGGCAATACTCAGTACGGTTCCATCAACCAAAGGGTTTGTTGAGAGACCCAAAACTGCCAAGGACTGTAAGACATTGTTTGGCCTGCGTGAAAAAGGCGGAAATACAAGTCAGTCCTATATGTTGTTTTAGAAATTTAAAAAAACTACATCGGAAGGGAGACCCAAAACGGCTAAAACCTTACCTCTGCAGTTCAGTGATGTCATTCTCAGAGACGTAGAGCTCTTCCAGCAGTGGCCACATGGGGGCGCACTCAAGCAGCTAACAGACCAACACCAAAGGGAGAGGGGGTAAAGAGACTCAGCATATAGAGAAGTTTTTCTCATTTCATTAGGCCTTCACAGGTTTGCACCAGCTCGTTAATTAACATATCGTGCACTGCAACTTAATTATCTATTACCGTATTAACTGGTACAAAAACACCTTTCAAAATAAAATCAGCCTGCAAAATAGAATTTTCTTCAGATGGGATCGATCTGAATTAATCTTTCATCAATTCCTCACATCCTATTTCCTTGCCTCCTTCTCAACCATATTGGTGGATAAGGTCCAAGGTTCTTTTCCTCCAGCCTTCTTCTCCAATGGGTTTTGAGGATGTAAGCATAGAGGATGCAAGGAATTGAGGAAAGATGAATTGAGAAAGAGACCCATAATGCCTGAGGGAACGGTACAGGGGGGTGGCTGTCACCTGAGGCCACGTGAGGGCGCAGTTGGTGAGGGAGAGGACCGTGAGGCAGGGGAAGGCCCGAGGTCGCACCGTAGGGTTGGAAGGCACACGCAGTCTGTTGTGGCTGAGGGGACAGAGGACGAGAGAGAGACACGTCAATGAGGGGATCAGAGTTTGAGAAAAGTCAGACACAAAAACACACACCATTATTCGGTGTGATCTACCTGAGATGAAGCTCTTTGAGTTCCTCCATCTGCTCCGTGATGGCCATCACGTCGTCCCAGCAGCACAGGAGGTTCCCACACAGGTCCAACATCAGCACGTCTGGCAGTGACCATTAAGGATGAAGTAGTAGCGCACCATCAGCTAAATGTCCAATCAATGCTTCCCCCAAACTAATTCAATTGGGTGGGTGGACCGTACATTTACTAACAGGACATGGGCCTGCGTCCCAAATAACACGCATTCGCTAAAGTGCACTACTTTTGACCAGAGCCCTAGTCAAAAGTAGTGCACTATATAGGGGAAAGGGGTGCCATTTGGGACACAAACATGGTGTAATGTAGCTACATATCACAGTAAGTCCAGGTCAGAGAAGTGCACTCAAGTATTATTAACATTAACAATTTTGTGGCCTCCCGAGTGGCGCAGCATCGCAGTTGCTAGCAGTGCCACTAGAGATCCTGGCTCTGTCACAGCAGGCCGCGACCGGGAGACCCATGGGGCGGCGCACAATTGGCTCAGCGTTGTCCGGGTTAGGGGAGCGTTTGGCCGGCAGTGATGTCCTTGTCCCATCGCGCTCTAGCGATTCCAGTGGCGGCCCGGGCGCATGCACGCTGACAGGGTCGCCAGGTGTATGGCGTTTCCTCCGACACGTCTGTGAGGCTGGCTTCTGGGTTAAGCGGGCATTGTGTCAAGAAGCAGCGCGGCTTGGCTGGGTTGTGGTTCGGAGGACGCATGGCTCTCGACCTTCACCTCTCCCGAGTCCGTACGGGAGTTGCAGCGATGAGACAAGACTAACTACCAATTGGATACCATGAAATTTGGGAGAAAAATGGGTTTAAAAATAAATAATTAAAATGAACAAAAATTATAGTAGTATCGTTGAGACATGGGCACTTATTTAACTAATTAAAAGCTACTAAATTAAAGGATACGGGGAGTGGTGTTTCGGATTTCGTTTGCAGGGCCCGGGCTGGAAACATCGCGTAACCTAAGTGCAACATCGGTGAGGTTTTTCACCCTGCGGAGAAGCACAGATGATAACAACGCTTTCCACTGAATAAGTACAGATGACTGCACATCAGAAGTGCAAATTCTGTTGGAGAGTGGTGCAGTTCAACTATTTATTAATATTTATTTATTTAACCAGGGAATACCCTTTAGGTTAGAAACCTCTTTTTGGGACCTGATACTGGCATCTTCTGGTATAGCTGGCATGCTTTAACAATATTCCTTAACTATTGCAAACAGTACATATGGAGTTGACTGTACAAATAAGCCCACTTTGGGACAGATTCCCTAAATCAAATTAAGCCTAGTCCTGGACTAAAATGTCCTCTCACTCTCGGGCTCCAAAGCCTTGTTCTGTTTCTCCGAGATGGCCTCGAAGCACACCATCTCCACCGTCCTCGTGGAGATCTGGATCTCCTCTCCTAAGACCTGCTGGACCTCCATCTCGTAACGCCGCCTGATGGCCGTCAGGTAGTCCACCCCGAAGCTGGCCTTCTTGGGCCGGACGAAAGAGCCTCCCTTCGGATGCCTTAGGTGGGGTGGAGGGGGGAGAGAACCAAAAACACATATGGCCACATTCCAAACCAAAACAAATGCCTGTTTCCTTTTTTTGAGGGTGGAGACTTCATTTTTGCCAGAATTTCAATTTCTGACACGTATGAACACAGAAATAAATCACGCAGCTGACCAAATTACGGAAGATTTTACTTATGGGTTAACAGTAATTAGGATGACACCCATGTCATGCTACCATCATGGAGATACTTGATATGGTTTACTTTACCTTCACGTGAAGTAGTGGACACCTTCATGGCTTCCATTGTGTTTGCCTCGATCAGGGTTGTCCCACTCCACACCAAGCCACAACCCTAAGCACAGAGGAATTGGTAAGCACAGGCATTGAATAAGTACTTGGTTATAGTGCATGGCCAAGAATAATTGCGCATTTCTCTCAAACAGTGCTGCCACACACACTGTGGATAACGCTTATGTTATTTTGCCTATTATATCGATATCCCAAGCCGTCTGTAGCTAGTTAGCTTACCCGCAGCTGGTGGTACAGTGCCAACAAACCGCACCGTGCCACGCTCCCCTTCACAAGCCACACGTCTGCCCACTGCGTCTGATGGAAGGCACTCGTCCATGGTGGTGGGTTGTGTCTGGTCAGAGACTCTCATTGAACTCACTGAATCTATAACGTTGGGTATTTGTCTACCTATATATGTGCAATGAAAAAGAATGAGCAGGTAAAGCCTTCTGTACTTACTTGCTGTACTTTGACAGTGCTATTTAAGAAAGCATTAGGTAGTAACGTTAGCTAGCTAAAATACTTGCTGTCACGTCAACTCCCAAGAAACTGTGATGTTGTTTAGCTTTATTTGATTGGCTACTATAGCTAGATTAGCTACAACAAACATCTTCACTGCCCATGAAACACGAGGACCACAGAATGGATATGCTGTTATTTCCAAATATGTGTCTGATTTAAGGTAACTTTCAAAGAGTTGGTCATATTTCGAAGCAGCATAAATAATCACAGCTCACAAACCCCGACAGGAAGTAACTGAATATGATGATGCACACGTTTGCCGTACAAGTTTCATAGATTATTAATGATTAAGTTATCGGCAATAAACGTTATTTTAGTGTCATTATTTAAATAGCCATCATCGTTATAATCAGGTAACAATCAATGCATCTATATTTTAGATCACTGGATGAAAGCCCACCCATATGTAATAGCTGGGAACATTTACAATTGCGTTGTGCATGGTAGGACATAATTAGGTGAAGGACAGGTCTTCATGGAGTAAAACGTGAGTAAATAGCTACATTTCTTCTTGGCATCAACAAATAGTTCTAAATAGATGTGTTCATTATAACTTCCCGTACAAATTATTTGATTAATCATTTCCATGATAAAAAGCACGTTTTTATAAGAGTGTCTCATCATTCAAACCAGTTGGAATCGACCATCGAGAACATTGACGTGAACTGACCATGAAAAAGACACTTTCTGGAGAGAGGTTAGTCGCCATTCCACGAGTATCCGCATGTATCTAACGTTAATAATTATGTTCAATTTGAAAATTGTTGGAAATACAAGGTAGTTTGGGAAACGCACACTATTACACTGAACTATTTTTTTTTACGCAACATGTAAAGTGTTGGTCCAATGTTTCATGAACTGAAATAAAAGATCCCAGAAATGTTCCATATGCACAAATGTATTTCTCTCAAATATTGTGCACAAATTTGTTTACATCCCCGTTAGTGAGCATTTCTCCTTTGCCAAAATAATCTATCCACCTGACAAGTGTGGCATATTAAGAAGATCATTAAACGGCATGATCATTACACAGAAGTATGTGGCATGGTCTACAGACAATCATTGACTACAAAAGGAAAACTAGCCACGACGTGGACACAAACGTCTTGCTTCCCGGCAAGGACTGTGGGCTCTCCTTCTCCGTGGCCAACGTGAGTAAGACATTTAAAGGTGTTAACCCCCGCAAGGCTGCCAGCCCAGATGCTGATCCTCAACACAGGGGACCCACAAGGGTGCATGCCCAGCCCCCTCCTATACTCCCTGTTCACCCATGACTACATGCCTCCAACTCAATCATCAAGTTAGCAGACAACACAACAGTAGTAGGCCTGATTACCAACAATGACGAGACAGCCTACAGGGATGAAGTGAGGGCCTTGGGAGAAGTGCCAGGAAAATAACCTCTCACTCAACGTCAACAAAACAAAGGAGATGATCGTGGACTTCAGGAAACAGCAGAGGGAGCACCCCCCTATCCACATCAACGGAAAGTTGGAAAGCTTCAAGTTCCTCGACGTACACATCACTGACGATCTGAAATGGTCCACCCACACAGACAGTGTGGTGAAGAAGGCGCAACAGCTCCTCATCAACCTCAGGAGGTTGAAGATATTTTGCTGGGCTCTAAAACCCTCAAACGTTTACAGATGCACAATTGAGAGCATCCTGTCGGGCTATATCACCGCCTGGTATGGCAACTGCATCGCCGTAACTGCAGGTCTGTCCAGAGGGTGCTATGGTCTGCCCAACGCATCACCGGGGGCAAACTACCTGCACTCCAGGACACCTACAGCACCCAATGTCACAGGAAGGCCAAAAAGATCATCAAGGACATAAACCACCCGAGCCACGGCCTGTTCACCCCGATATCATCCAGAAAGCGAGGTCAGTACAGGTGCATCAAAACTGGGACCGAGAGACTGAAAACATCTATCTCAAGGCCATCAGACTGTTTACTAGCCATCTTCCACCCGGTTACACAACCCTGCTCCTTAGAGGCTGCTGCCCTATATACACATAGACTTGGAATCACTGGCCACTTTAATAATGGAACACTAGTCACTTTAATGTTTACATACAGTATATACATATGAGATGATTAAAGCAGTATGAGCCACTGACATTGCTCAATCTAATATTTTATATATTTCTTAATTCCATTATTTTTTAGATTTGTGTATATTGATGTGAATTGTTATACTACTGCACTGTTGGAGCTAGGAACACAAGCATTTCGCTACACCTGTAATAACATCTGCTAAATATGTGTGTGACAAATAATATTTGATTTGACACAGGTGCACCTTGTGCAGATTTGCTACAACACAATGCCACAGATGTCTCAAGTTGAGGGAGCTTGCAATTTGCATGCTGACTGCAGGAATATCCAGAGCTGTTCCTAGAGAATTGAATGTTAATTTCTCTACCATAAGCCGCCTTCAACATCGTTTTACAGAATTTGGCAGCAGATCCAACCGGCCTCACAACCGCAGACCACATGTATGGCATCGTGTGGGAGAGCAGTTTGCTGATGTCAATGTTGTGAACAGTGTGCCCCAAGGTGGCGGTGGGGTTATGGTCAGACATAAACTACAGACAATGAACACAACTGAATTTTATTGATGGCAATTTGAATGCACAGCGACACCATGACGAGAGGCCAATTGTCGTGACATTCATCTGCCGCCAACACCATGTTTCAGCATGATAATGCACAGCACCATGACGTAAGGCTCTATACACAATTCCTGGAAGCTGAAAATGTCTGTTCTTCCATGGCCTGCATACTCAGACATGTCACCTATTGAGCATGTTTGGGATGCTCTGGATCTATGTGTACGGCAGCATGCTCCAGGTCTCGCCATTTTAAGAGGAGTGGGACAACATTCCACAGGCCACAATTAACAGCCTAATCAACTCTATTCGAAGGAGATGTGGTGTTACATGAGGCAAATGGTGGTCACACCAGATGCAGACTGGTATTTTGATCCACGCCCCTATCTGTGACCAACAGATGCATATCTGAATTCAGTCGTGAAATCCGTAGAGTAGGGCCTAATTTATTTATTTCAATTGACTGATATCATTATATAAACTGTAACTCAGTAAAATCGGTAATTGTTTCATGTTGCGTTTATATTTTTGTTCAGTAAATTGCTTCTGTGTGTTCGCAACCAATTAGGTTGGCAGCTCATTGACACTGGATAGCTTACCTTTGTTACCTCTGGATGTTCAGGAAATGCTTATGAAGACGATCACAAGGGCAGCAAGCTGTCTTTGTAGCAATAAATATTACACATACCTTGGCATTCATGCACCTCTAGCTACCCAACACAAAACTGGTAGTGAACAAACTGCTGCTGTATATAAGTCTAACAAGGATTTTTGTTTTTCCTTAGTGAGGGGCCATCTGTGGACAAACAGTCCATGGACTATGTAGTGGGATCAGTATCAGGCAGCTTGTTTCCAAAGGAGTCTACATCAAGCTCCGGATCGCTATCTGCATTGTTCCAAGCTGCACCAGTAGTTGACACTCCGTTCTTTGTTCCTGCTCCCAAGGTAAGGCCATAAGTCCAAGGCAAGGATGCACAGCTCGGGTCTTTTAATGCTGCAGCCCAGCTGACTTATTGTTTTCCAGGAAACCAAGGCCATATTCAGTAGAGAAAAGTTTCTGAAATAATGTGAAACGGAGTTCCTACCTGCCCACTAAGAAACACACATTTTAGCTTTCCTTTCCAAAATGATGGAGGTAATTACCTGGAAAACCAACAGAACTAGAGAGCTTGAGGGCCTGAGTCATGTAGCCTTTTTATTCCCTTCATAGCCTGAACCGAGGAGCGTGGAGGTGAAGGAAGGTGCGGTCACAAAAGTCCAGAACAACCAGAAACAAACAAAGAAAGCCGCAAAGGAAAAATCAGCTGCAGACTTAAGTCTAGAAAACAGGTGAGCGATTCAAAATGAAACAATGTGACATGCAAAAGAATATGCTGCAAGAGATGTAGATTGATAGATAAAAGCTTTCTTTCTCGCTCGCTTTCAGAGAAAGTGCATTACAAAATGCTGACGAAGATGAACAGGTCCCAAAGATGCCCAAGAAGACTAAAAGGAAAGCTGTTGAGATGGGAGAAGGGGGTGCGACAGAGGAGGAGGAGAGGCAGACAAAAAAACAGAGGACTGGAGCCCAAATTGCAGAGGAGAGGGTAAAGCAGAAACGAACAGTGTTTGTCGGCAACCTCCCTGCCAGCTGCACAAAGAAGGTAACAGTAGCCCCAGTCCTAGTTGTGTTATAAGCAGTGAACATAATCTCATTGATTAGGTATGTTGAAAGCAGACCTGGGTTCAAATAGCATTTGAAATCAAAGCAAATAAAATGGTGATCAAGTGAAAATACAAATATGCCTTATGTTGTTTCTGTGTTTGGTTTTTCAGACACTACAGCTTGTCTTCAAGGATCAGGGAGCCATTGAAAGCATTCGATTTCGATCAGTGGTAAGTACTCCATTCACCGTATTAGATTAATCTCATACCCATCGTCAGACAATGCGAGTGCTCATTTGTGAGTTAGATGATGTGAGTAAGACTTTCAGGTCAACATTCACAAGGCCGCAGGGCCAGACGGATTACCAGGATGTGTACGCCGAGCATGAGTCTGTAATACCAACATGTTTCAAGCAGACCACCATAGTCCCTGTGCCCAAGAACATTAAGGTAACCTGCCTAAATGACTACCACCCCGTAGCACTCACATCTGTAGCCATGAAATGCTTTGAAAGGCTGGTCATGGCTCACATCAACACCATTATCCCAGAAACACTAGACCCACTCCAATTTCATACCACACCAACAGATTCACAGATGATGCAATCTCTATTGCACTCCACACTGCCCTCTCACACCTGAACAAAAGGAACACCTATGTGAGAATGCTGTTCATTGACTACAGTTCAGCATTCAACACCATAGTGCCCACAAAGCTCATCACTAAGCTAAGGACCCTGGGACTAAACACCTCCCTCTGCAACTGGATCCTGGACTTCCTGACGGGCCGCCCCCAGGTGGGAAGGGTAGGTAAAACATCCGCAACGCTGATCCTCAACACGTGGGCCCCTCAGGGGTGTGTGCTTAGGCCCCTCCTGCACTCCCTGTTCACTCATGACTGCATGGCCAGGCACGACTCCATCACCATTAAGTTTGCTGATGACAACAGTGGTAGGCCTCATCACCGATAACAATGAGACAGCCTATAGGGAGTAGGTCAGAGACCTGACTGTGTGGTGCAAGCACAACCTCTCCCTCAACATGATCAAGACAAAGGAGATGATTGTGGACTACAGAAAAAGGAGGACCGAGCACGCCCCCATTCTCATTGACGGGGCTGTAGTGGAGCAGGTTGAGAACTTCAAGTTCCTTGGTGTCCACATCAACAAACATGGTCCAAGCACACCAAGACAGTCGTGAAGAGGCCACGACAAAACCTATTCCCCCTCAGGAGACAAAGATTTGGCATGGGTTCTCAGATCCTCAAAATATTTTACAGCTGCACCATCGAGAGCATCCTGATGGGTTGCATCACTGCCTGGTATGGCAACTGCTCGACCTCTGACCGCAAGGCTCTACAGAGGGTAGTGCGTACGGCCCAGTACATCTCCGGGGCCAAGCTTCCTGCCATCCAGGACCTCTATACCAGGCGGTGTCAGAGGAAGGTGGTAAAAATTGTCAGACTCCAGCCACCCTAGTCATAGTCTCTCTGCTACCGCACGGCACCGGAGTGCCATGTCTAGGTCCAAAAGGCTTCTTTAACAGCTTCTACCCCCAAGCCACAAGACTCCTGAACAGCTAATCAA
Organism: Salmo trutta; assembly: GCF_901001165.1. Lineage (NCBI taxonomy): Eukaryota > Metazoa > Chordata > Actinopteri > Salmoniformes > Salmonidae > Salmo > Salmo trutta. The sequence continues at coordinate 17,768,111 of NC_042994.1, forward strand.
ATGGCTACCCAGACTATTTGCATTGCCCCCCCCCCGGAACGCTGCTGCTACTCTTATCTGTGCGTAGTCACTTTAATAACTCTACCTACATGTACATATTACCTCGACAACGGTGCCCCCGCACATTGACATTGTACCGGTACCCCCTGTATATAGCGCCGCTATTGTTATTTACTGCTTCTCTTTAATTGTTATTTTTATCTCTTACCTTTTTTTTAGGTATTTCCTTAACTGCATTGTTTAAGGGCTTGTAAGTAAGCATTCCGCTGTAAGGTCTACACCCGTTGTATTCGGTGCATGTGACAAATAAAATTTGATTTCCACTAGGGTAAAGCTTCCTGAATGCTTCATAGTAATGGATGAAAGTTGAATAATACAACGCTTTCTGAAGACTCAACCCTGATCGGTGAAGCTAAAAGATGTCATTTTCCTTGCAGGTAAGAGAGGATCCATCTATGTCACGCAAAGTAGCAGCTATTCAGTAAGTTTCCTTGTTTTTTTACCTTCAGAAACGCTAACACTGATTGAATGGGAGTATCCGTGGTAACATGACGCATGCATTTGAGTACTTTTTGTTGTTGCTTTCCTTCTCTAGACGCAAGGTTCACCCCAAGAAGCAGAGCATCAATGCCTACGTGGTTTTCAGAGCTGAGGAAGGAGCCAAGAAGGCATTGGAAAAGTATAGCAACTGACAAGCATTCAACTTGAATTTTATCATGGCTGTTTTAAATTGTCATAATCTCGTAAACTCAGAACTAAAGTCTTGCTTAATTGCGTCAGATGCTCTATTACGTTCCCCTTCAGAAATTCGAAGATGTGCGCACCTGCGAAATCGTGATTTGTCCAAATGATCAGTGTCAAAATCTGCGTACCAGAACAAAGTTCCTCATTAGTCGTCAAATCCCAGTCAGTTGAGATGCTACGTTACCATGTGTTACGTGCGTCTGTCCGAGAGATTAACATATCAAGTGTTATCTTTAGGCCCTTGTGGGTTAATATGTATTACTTTAATTCTTGCAGGAACGGCATGGAGATTGAGAAAAACATTCACATCCGGGTCGACAGGGTCTCCAAAAGTGCATCGGTAAGTGTCCCATGACACTTGATATTTTATAAAGCACAGCAGCTGCCTAGCATTAAGATCGGTATACTTGGTGGCAATAGAATGCACTTGCTGAGAGTTCGATCCAGTTAAGGTGATAAATTGACACTTGTTTGAGCAAGGATGCTGCTACATTGACTAAAATCGTTTCGTCTTTCAGCACGATCACAAGAGGTCAATATTCATTGGCAATCTACCATTCGGTGAGTAACTATTTAAGAGGGTTTACTTTCCTGTGAACGTCTCAGTCAAAAGTAAAACAAATGCAGGTTATTTGGCTCATACTGTATTAACTTGCAGATATAAACGAATTGCCACTGCGACAGCACTTTGAGGAGTGTGGCAAGGTGGAGGGGGTGCGGCTGGTGCGGGACAAGTACTCTGGAATGGGCAAGGGCTTCGGCTACATCTTATTCAAGGTGAGAAAAAGAACGCACATTTCATACGCACCCAACCTGCTCAGAGGTGTGTGTGTGTGAAGCAGTTATGTATGCATTTCAGCAGTCTTCCCACTACTGAGCTGGCCAAGTCCCATACGGCAGCAGCACAGATTCTTTTCTAACTACACCCCCTCCATCCGTACCTGCATCATCTGTAACGGCTAACGCTTTTGTTGTAGAGCATCGATGCTGTCCAGCTGGCCTTGAAACTAGACGGCTCAAAACTCCTGGAGAGGTCGGTCCGGGTGAAGAGGTCAGTGAAGAAGGAGAAAGAGAAGAAGAAAGTGGTGCACAGAGGTCCCCGAGGGAAAGAAAGAGAGACTAAGGGTGCAGGGAAGGAGCCTACCAAAGGGGGATTTAAGAAGAGACCGGGCCAGGGCGGTCCCCAAAACAAGTCTTCCGGGAGGCCACAGGGGAAGGGGCCTCAAATCAAATCGATGGGGAAGCCATTCAAGAAAAGTCCAGGCGAGGCAACGAAAGCCACCACCGGCCCCTCTTCCTTCAAAGGTGAGATGGCTGACCCAAACAGAAAAAAAGCAAAGGCGAAAGCACTGAAGAAGAAACTCAAACCGAGGAAAAGGAATCAGGTCGTACACATTTGATGGTCTGTGCTTTGTGCAGTTGTGATATAAATGAATTTGATATTGTTAAAGCAGATAAAATGTGTTGTGGAGCTATATCATGAGATGGTGTGTAAGCGTTCCTGACTTAACTCATTTCCAGTTGAAACTTTTTTTTAGGTTGGGGCTATCCCACCCAATGTATGTAAATATTAACATGTACAGTTTACATACACTTAGGTTGGAGTCATTAACTCGTTTTTCAACCACTTCACAACTTTCTTGTTAAACTATAGTTTTGGCAAGTCGGTTTGGACATCACTTTTTGCATGACACAAGTAATTTTTCCAACAATTGTTTAGACAGATTATTTCACTGTATCACAATTCCAGTGGGTCAGAAGTTTACATACACTAAGTTGACTGTGCCTTTAAACAGCTTGGAAAATTCCAGAAAATGTCATGGCTTTAGAAGCTTCTGATTGGCTAATTGACATCATTTGAGTCAATTGGAGGTGTACCTGTGGATATATTTCAAGGCCTACCTTCAAACTCAGTGCCTCTTTGCTTGACATCATGGGAAAATCAAAAGAAATCAGCCAATACCTCAGAAAAAAATTGTAGACCTCCACAAGTCTGATTCATTCTTGGGAGCAATTTCCAAACGCCTGAAGGTACCACGTTCATGTGTACAAACAATAGTACGCAAGTATAAACACCATGGGACCACGCAGCCGTTACACCGCTCAGGAAGGAGACGTGTTCTGTCTCCTAGAGATGAGCGTACTTTGGTGCAAAAAGTGCAAATCAATCCCAGAACAACAGTAAAGGACCTTGTGAAGATGCTGGAGGAAACAGGTACAACAGTATCTATATCCACATAACCTGAAAGGCCCCTCAGCAAGGAAGAAGCCACTTCTCCAGAACCGCCATTATAAAAGCCAGACTATGGTTTGCAACTGCCCATGGGGACAAAGATTGTACTTTTTGGAGAAATGTCCTCTGGTCTAATGAAACAAAAATAGAACGGTTTGGCCATAATGACCATCCTTATGTTTGGAGCAAAAAGGGGGATGCTTGCAAGCTGAAGAACACCATCCCAACCGTGAAGCATGGGTATTGGAGTGGCCATCAAAGCCTTGACCTTTGTGGGAAGAACTGAAAAAGCATGTGCGAGCAAGGAAGCCTACAAACCTGACTCAGTTACACCAGCTCTGTTAGGAGGAATGGGCCAATATTCACAAAACCTATTGTGGGAAGCTTGTGAAAGGCTACCTAAACATTTGACGGCAATGCTACCAAATACTAATTGAGTGTATATAAACTTCTGACCCACTGGGAATGTGATGAAAGAAATAAAAGCTTAAATAAAATCACATATTATGACATTTCACATTCTTAAAATAAAGTGGTGATCCTAAATTAAACAACATTTTTACTTGGATTAAATGTCAGGAATTGTGAAAAACTGAGTTTAAATGTATTTGGCTAAGGTATGTAAACTTCCGACTTCAACTGTACGTCTATGGTCCCACCTAACGGTAGGGAAAACATTCATTAACTATTCTGGACATTAATATCTGAGAGACTAAATAAACTTTTAGAAGCAAGTGTCATTTACCTTTTTATTTCGATTTCTTACAAAGAGGAACAACCTCTTAATGACCTAACAGAACATTCAATCACTTTCTAAAGTATCTCCATGTCGGACTGAAATCAAAACAATAACTTAAATACCATGAAGCAACAACATTGAGACAGTCTTTCAATTTCCTTGTTCCTACATGTGATCTAAGAAGTTTGTAGAAAGAGGTTTTAATACAGGGGCTATATGTATCAAGTAGGAATGCTTTTTTTTAGGATCCATTTTTCCCTTTTAGATCACAATGAATGAGAATGCATGGGCAGGGGGGACCTGATCCTAGATCAGCACTCCTACTCAAGACGCTTAATACATATGGTCCCAGAGCTGTGTAAACGTGGGAGTGGTTGCAGCGATGATATTGTAAATGCTGTGAAATGCTTTGCTACACCTTCCAGAGACCGACCACTAAGAGAAGCAAAACAATGTATTTTTCTAACTGCATATGAATCCAATAACAATGCTGTCCGATAGGCATTTTTGATTGGTTGCTGCAAATCACGATATGGTAATTTGATGCAACCAATAGTAACACGTGTGGGGGACGGTTTCATGTTTCTTTCATTTGGACAGAAGCGAAAGAATGTTCAATACCCTCCAAAGTGAGTTTAAAAAAGTTTACCTCTTATCCTGACTTGTCTAGAAAATTGGTTATAGGAGCACCGGGATTAACTTTCCCCTAGGTACTGATCTAGGATCACCTTCCCCTCCCCCAATCCTAACCTTAACCATTAGTCGGGGAAATACAAAACTGACCCAAGATCAGCATCTAGGGGCACTCCGTTATAGGAGGGTTCCGAGGGGAAATTTCCAGCGACGATCCTCATTCTAAGTCCTCTTCATTCAAGCTACCTTGTGCGCTCACAATACGCTGCAGGAAAGAGGGAAATAACGTCAAATTCTAAAGCCATAAACATGCAAAATGTGTCCAGTTTCCTCTTCGTTGTTGATCTCGAACCATAATCATAAAGAGTCTCAGAGTAAAAGTGCTGATCTAGGATCAGGGCCCATATTCAAAAAGCATCTTCTCCTACTCAGATGTTTTATGAATACGGGCTCAGGTCCCCTCTGTCCATGTTCTTACTCAAGGTAAAAACTGACCCAAAAATCAGCACTTCTACTCTATGGTTGAGACATGCAGCCCCTGAAAGGACTGAAGATGGTTAAACAGTGTGGTGGGTGCCTTTCATTATGTTAGAAAGACCATTTTTGACAAGGTTTGATAGGTAAAAGCAGTATGCTGGATCTGTACTTGGAGGCACATACAGCTCCACCAAAGTCACGAGCTGTGTTTCAGTCTCAGACATGTTTGTTACCTAAACTCATTCGTGAAAAAAATGGTGCCGATAAAGGGCAGCCGTGCTTCTATCTCCTAGGCAACGTTGCAGTATTTTCTCTATAAGCATTTCGCTACACCCACAATAACATCTGTTAAACACGTGACCAATTTTTTTTATTTGAATCAGATTGTACTTCTGTCTAGCATATAATACAACTGGTTTTAGGGCTGGGCGATATCTAATTCATCTAAATTTTGTTTTTTCTTAAATGTTCAGATGCCTGGATTGCAGGAATCTACGTTTTTATTTTTTTTATGTGTTTTTGGTCTCATCTCCTTTGCTCCTTGTGCACCTTCCCACTAGCACACAGACACCAAGCCCCTCACAACAACAAAGATTAAAGAAACTGCTTGTTGTCATAGAGGAAGTTAAACTCGCTATTTGCAGCATTTGAGGTTTGGTCCAACAGAACCAGTCATAGGAACACCGAAATGCTTAGACGAGAACTTAACCTTTCTAATGATACCCGTTTTATGTGTCAACTCTCAGAATGTAGTACGGAGCAGACCCATCTAAAACAAGTATCAATGAATATGGTGGAAAATTCATTCTCAGTCTGTCACGGGCAGTACCGCTAGCAGCATTTTAGCCACAGACTTATGGGCTAGCTGTCTAGTCTGTTTTTTTTTTTTAAATAAATGTGCAATGAGCATAAAAATACATTTACATTAGGAATTGGCAACTCATTCTCATTCTGAGAAATAAGCATCGGTTTATCCAGGTAGGCCACTTGATTTCGATATCTAAATAAGTTCAACTGTTCTACCTTGTTAGCTAGCAAATAGATTCAAGTTGGTTAGACTTGAAATAAACATTAGCTGGCTACTCACTAGCACGTGGGTTTGTGCTTGAGTGATTTTACGAGACCCATGTTAAATTTTCTATTATGCCTGCTCCAAGAAGTTGGTCATTGTGCGTGGTTCTGTTTAAATTTGTAAAAAATAAATAAATGCAATTTCATAGACAGACATGAAAGCCAGAGCAATGATTATTTTTAAAAAGTAGGTTAAACTATTACTCAAATAATTCAATTATTAGTCAGTCTTATGGTTGTGGAAGGATCATATTTAGCTTAGTTATAATTTTACAAGCCCTGAATGAATTTTGATTATTTTTTGAAATGCAGTGTATTGCCCTTTAACTGTGCAACAAAGCTTAGGGAAAATGTTTAAAAATAAAATCAAGGTTTTTTGTGACTCGCAAATGTTTAGAAATAAAAATATGATTTTTAGGCCATATCGGCCAGCCCTGGTTAGTTTCCGCTTTCTTGCTTGAATACACTTAGTGTAAATTGCTCTGAATAGAAGCGTACCTGCTGCAGATGCGGGCACTAAAAAGTTAGTTGGTCAAAAGCTATCTGTAGCAGACTGTTGCACACACATTGTGCCAATGGTTATGCTAATAGCACAGCGCAACATAACTTTTCAGTACCTTCAAATGACCCTGAAATGTATGAGAGGCACTGTACCCGGCTGATGGTTAGTGTTGGGGATGTTACACAAGCTCAATGTTGAATAGGACTGCAGTTCTGACTACATATTAGATATTACATATTAGATACATTAGCTTCCTTGCTTGTATGCACTTACTGTAAGCAGCCCAGGGTAGGAGTGTCTGCTAAATGACCTTGAAGTAGAGAAAAGGACTGTACCTGGCTGATGGTGGGCAGTTTGGTGAGTAGCATCTGGAAGACTGGTGGCGGGAGAGTCTGCTGAAGCACCTGGAGAAGCTGCTGGGGCTGGCCGCACACGGCGATGGCGTTGGTCAGGTGCTCGATGCCGTTCTCGTAGTCTCCTATACCAAGCGCAAAGAGGGTTAGATCGACGAAACGAGTAGTACATTATATGGAGAACAGTGTCGCTACTCTGGTCAAAAGTAAATTAGGTAGTGCATTATGGGGCACAAGGTGTCATTGCACTGGTTGAAAGTAGTGGGGGAGGATGTCAATGCTTTGGTCCAAAGTAGCGCACTATATAGGGAATATGCAGTCATCGCTTGGTAAAACGTTGTGCACTATATGGGGAATAGGGGGGTCATCGCTTGGTAAAAAGTGCACTAGCAGGCCTATATGGGGAATAGAGTGTCACACACAGCCTAAGTGATGTCAGTGTAAGCAAGACTGATTTACCTTGAGCCAACAGCTCCTCTCCCAGCTGAATCTCCTCCAGGAAGAACTTCTGGACCGCCTCAGCATCCTTCAGGTCTGGGAGCTGCAAGAGTTCCACAACACACACTTTTCTTTTCATTGGTCAAGAAATAACTAAAACATAGACAGGTGGAAAAGCTGTTGTCGGTGGCCTATGCTCCAATAAGAATAAAAGGCTTATTCACATGAGCTGGGGCAATCCGCAGAGGCTTGCCAGTTCGTCAGGTGTAAGGTTAGAATTACATTTCAGTGACCTCTTAGCGCAACGCCTAGCTCAGCCCAGCAGTTCTTGCTGGGTTTGCACTTCCTCCATTGGAAAACAATGGCTTGTTCGCCACAGAACCGTTCTTGTACTAGTCAAGTATATGGGCCTTAAGTAACAGATTTTGGAGGGAAGAGTGTAGTCGAGTAGGTCTGTTTCCATTGGGGAGCTATACAGTTGTGTTGACTGAAATTCGGTACCACTGTACAGACAATTAAACAGTATTTTCTCCAGAGTAACAAAAATAGAAAGGTTAAGTCAATGCACTAATTCCAGCCATCACCTTGCCATGTCCCAATACATGCCAGTGAAGATATCCTGTTAATTCCACTGGAGGTCATTGGAGATTATTTTCCACAAGGTATCATCTTAAGTGTACTAGACATGACTTCTTTAGACGTGTATTCATTGAGGAAGAATTTAAATAGTACCTTGAGGGGATTTTACTCACCTTTGACAGTCCTGTCCCCTGTTTCGCAGCCACCTGATTTCTCCTCCCTTGGGCAGAGGTAAACGCAATCACTGTTAATATAAATAGCTTTGGGGATTGCTCCTGTCTGTACTTAAGACACCTTAGTTTCTCAGGCAATCCTACAATGCAAGACTATGATTAGGAACAGTAAAGAAGTCTCATTAACATCCTAAATTGACACCCTGAAGTACAACTTCGGCTTTTGAACAAAGCTCCAAAATAATCCACACCCCTTCTGATATCCCTTGATAAAGTGGTTTACCCGGGTCAGAATCAGGAAATATTTAAGTGTAGCTGCTAAGTAGCAAGTGACAACTAGCCAAACAATCCTAGTTATTTTTTTCTGATAGGGTTATGAACTACCACGGTGGAAGGTAAATGACAAAATTGCTAACAGGAACATGGCTCATTCAATTGCGGTAAAGCAGGTGTATAAAAGCATTGTGGCCAGCTGACAGCCAGAATCCATCTTTAATACTGTAGTCCAGCTACAGTATAAACGCTCAACTCTATTTAAGAGAACAGAGTTGAGCGTTCCTCTGCTAGGAGCTAGTTAGGTGCAGGACTTTTGGGGTTAGCAGTGCGCTGACAATTAATGAATCAGATCTAATGCACAAACCATTAACGTTACCATTCAAGCTTCTATACTTCGCCAATTGGGAATAGTTAAACGAGTTCTGCCTGGCTCGAGCATTTTGTTGCACCTCAGGTCTCCCAAACAGAGACCGGAGCGGGTTGCAAAGGACGCAGGCAACACTCACGTTCTCGCAGCCTGTTCTTGAAGTTGGGGTCACTCCGTCTTTTCCTGTCGAAGTAGATGCAGTAGCCGACGAACAGAGCCCCGCAAACACCGGCGGCTATCGTGCTCGATTTACCGCCCATCATCACTCCTGAAATGGTTGATATTTCGATGTTAACAAAGAGAATATTTCAATTTTGGCTTATATCAAAGATGGTACATGACCTCACACAGGCGCAAGTTCGCAGCAAAAAGGACCAGTAGGACCACTGACTAATTTGACAGCTAGGGTGTCCGCATTGAACGCCTGATAGAAAATAATACACCTTTAATTCCCAATCACATGATATCTCCGATAACGTATGCATTTGATTGACTATAAAGTGTTGCATGTTGTTGAACCCAGATGGGAAAAAATAAATGTGTTAGGATTTCTTCAAATCAATGTAACTAGTAGTCGGTCGCATTGAAATGAAAGTACCACAAGGGGGCAGTAACAATTCATTAAAAAAAGAAGCAGCAGGCTAGTGATCACATTTGATACAATTAAACAACAGTATTTTCTCCAGAGTAGCAAAAATAGAAACAATTTAGCTACAACTCTAGGTATTTTGACTAATCTGGGGTAGACTACACAGCAGCAAACAATGGCCAAGTGAAATATTGAACAGTAGGCTACATGGTGTGGCACAATCATCTAGACTAGTAAGAAAACGTGTACAATTTAGCTTTCGCTATGACCAATTCATTTACGAAAAATTATGCCAGTTGCTCTGAGCCTTGCTCCTATGCCAGTTTGGCCTTAGTTGGCACTTTTCATCTCCCAGATGATAGCTAATCCCTAGAAGTGCTGCTCAACAGAACAGATGGTCAGCTGCAATACATGTGCAAGGCCAGACTGCTGCAAAAATATACCACCTTGACTATTAGGCTTCTGAGGGCACATGCTCAGACCTGCAGTAATACAAACCATCAGGCATGCACATCCTTACATGGATTACATCATCACCAGACTGTGTCTGGTATTACGTGCACCTTTGTCTTTAAATGGCAACCGAGTCGTTCTGCACCCTTGCACCATTTCTGTGACCGCTTGTTGTTGTTACAGTTTATTAAAGGAGTAACTGAATCTTAGAGATTGGCGTCATTGACCACACGTTGCCGCTTGACAGGATTTTGGAAGGGTGTGTGTGCTTTTGGGGGGGGTTCCAGTTAAGCTGTGGGTGTGTGGTTGTGTGCGTGCATGTGTGTTGGTACAAGTGTGTGTTTGAACAAGTGTGTGTAGACCTCCATACCCTTATTTATGTCTCTATGTGTGTGCATGTGAGCATGCATTGCATGTGTACTTCTTCATACTTACGTGTGTGTGTGCATGTATCAGTGGAGGCTGCTGAGGGGAGGACGATTCCTAATAATGGCCGGAATGAAGCGAGCCGTCCTCCCCTCAGCAGCCTCCACTGGCGTGTATGTGCGTGCATGTGTACACTTGTCTGTGGACAATTTACACGGTAGGAGGATTATCCGTCTGCCCTGTCGTCTCTCTCGCCAGCGGCTTAGCAGCTCGCACCTGGCATGCAGCTGGCTGAGGGTTGGCGAAGAATTCACCCCTCAGGGACATCTAGCTCCGCCAGTGCCCGGGCATGACGTGAGGCGGCTTAGCCAGAGGCTCGTCATCTCACGGCGGTGGGTTATTATTACCATTACTCAATCGTTCCTGGAAGCTGCTTTGGAAGCCCTGCTGTATGTGATCCCAGTGCTCGTGTGTTTGGAGGGCTCCTGATCCATGCTGTCATCCCAGGCCACATTATACATGTCTGTATACATGTCTGTAGCAATTCCCTAGGAAACAAGTACTCTTGTCATTTGCTGGGACTCAGACAGATCTCATGTCCTTATGTCGATGTGGGTTGGAGGTTTGGATAGAAAGACCGCGACACACACGTCAGAGAGTGTTTAGAGATGTTGTACAAATAATGGTTCTTGCAAAACTATCTCTCAATCAGACAGTAGAATCATGTAAGACTTTAGGGTTTATAAAGAGAGCCAACCAATGGGGATGCTTTACTGACTGATTCCTACATATCTCTCTTAAAACCATTTATATGGGTATAACTTTTACTGTTCTCCTGGGTGTGCTAAGGTTGGCAATAAGACAGGAGACACCCTGCAGTTGCTTATTGTGCAGTATACGAGCCACACTGTGTACCTTTATTGACTGTGCACATAGCACTATTAAGTGAATTAAGCATGCTCCATAAAGGCTAGGTAATTAGTATGCTTGGGCTCATAATCCAATCAGTGTGCATGATGCTGCACGGTGAGCTCATCGCTATATATGACTTTCACAGCCATGCTGACTCTGCACATTTACTGTAAAACCTGGCAAGGCGACTTGCGTCTGTGAGTGCAAAAGCAATTATCTTCTTCTGCCCTGTCATCTTCCTTGGAATGGTGCGCGTACTCCTCTGTTGCCATGGTTTCAGACCAGAGAGGTAACTATGGCAACACTGTTGGTATTCCCCAAAGCGGTGGAGAGAGATAAGACACACCACCAGAAGTCTTTCCCACTGATGCTTCACATGCACGCACACACACGTGTGCTTCACACACACACACACACACACACACACACACACACACACACACACACACACACACACACACACACACACACACACACACACACACTCAGACACGCACGCGCACACACACACGCACACACTCAGACACGCACGCACGCACGCGCACACACACACACACACACGCACACACACACACACTCAGACACGCACGCACGTGCACACACACACACACATACACACACACACGCATACACACACTCAGACACACACAGACCAAGCAAGTGTTTTTGAGTGGAGATTTGCACAAGGGCTCCAGTGAAGGAAGCTTGCAGGGACAAACAGAGAAGTAATTATTTTTACCCTGGCTGCAGCTGTTTTTCTGTGTGTCTTGGCAGCCCTGGCTCCAGCAGCAGAGAGACAGGCCAGGAGACAGGAACTGAAAAAATCCCCTCTCTTACTATTGGAATAAAATACAGAACGTTTTGAATCCCGGCCCAGGAACGTCCCATAAAACTGGAAATGGCAGGCCTACCCTGTATTTTCCATGAACCCTGTGCTCTCCCCATTCCAAAGGCTCTGTCATTAGATGTGTTTTCAAGGGAGAAACACGTAGTGGAACCAGGAATGGAGGGAGGAGGGAGGATGGCAGGCTTGCCAAGTCTCTGAGCCAAGTGGAGAAGAGAGAGACTTTTCTGTTTAGGTTGTCTGAATGGGGGAGAGAGTGCTGACTGAAAAGGAATGGAAAGTGAGAGAGAGAGGGAAGGGAGAGAGAGAGGTAAAGAGGACTGCTTGTGTTAGCAAGGCCTTGCGCCCCAAGACCTCATTAGCTAGCTCTCTCTTCAGCTCTTGGCAACGGCGTAGGCGGTCAAGGTTTTATCGGCGGCTGTAAGTGAACCATTTCTCCCTCCCTGCAGTGCTCCAACTAGTCCTCCATGTTGAAATCACCACTCCCTCCCTCTGGGGTCAGTAAGGGGAAAGTAAGCGCTGGCGGAGGCGGCTGGCTACAGCTCCAGCCAGTTTCCTTCCCTTTCCCTCCACCCTTCTGGGTGAGTGGAATCTCTGGACGGATATGAGTGCAACAGAGTTCTGGCCAGTGAGAGTTGGCTACCATTTTATCTCCAAAAGGTAGTCGAGTTATCTCCAGGACCAAGAGTTAGCTTTCAGGCTATTTAGCATTTTAGAATGACCTCTATATTCTGAGTTAGCTCCTGGATTATAATTTGGTTGGTAGAATTTGAGATATAGTTTAGGGTTTGAGCTGTGAGGGAGCCAAGGAGGAATAGAGGGATTTGATAAAAGAGTGGAAGATAGAGGGCGCTATTTGGCATGGTGAGAGAGAGAAGAGGCTTCTGAGCCGAGGCAGACAGCCCACCATCCTTCAGCTGTCAATAGGGGTAGCTGCTGCTCCAGCACAACATTCACAGCACCACCACACACACAGAAAAGCACACTCGCTCACTCAAACACTAACACACACCCACCCACACTCAGGGAAACACACACACTCCCAAAACAAGATAACTTTCAGCTGAAGTAATGGGTGAATGACACAAAAAAAGTAGTAGTCTACGAATAAGTTATATCAATACACACAACCCACCGGGCACAAACGTTAGTTCAACGTCTAGTTTTGATTTACTTTTGGTTGAGTTGTCAACTAACATGAATTCAACATGAAAACAACAAAAGTTGGGTGAAAAAAATATATGAAATTCCCTGAAGTTTTTTCAAATCCAATCCGTTTTCCATCTTGATTCAACGTAATCACAATGATTGGTTTATTGAAATGACGTTAAAACAACGTTGACTCAACCCGTTTTTGCCCAGTGGGAAGTTGAAGAGTGGACATAACAAGGCTTTGGAAGTTAGTGTTTCTAACTCTACAGGATTGTATTAATTGTATACAGCAGATGGTTTTCTGTCATTGCTGCAGTTTAGTACAAAATACAGACTCTTACACTTGGGGAATTGCCATCAAGCACAACTCAACCTATAAAGCTACTTTCAGTGTTAATCTGTGTATGTTTGTTTGTTTTCTTGACTCTCTATTCCGTAACAGCATACTGCAGCTGCAGGAGCTATATGGCGAAAGTTCTCCTGATCTATGCTTAAGAGAACCATCTCCTATGGTCAGATCAAAGATTGAGTTCTGGTAAGCTGTTCCTAAATCTTCTCTTGGGTGGCAACATACATCTAACCCCAGCCCTATTCTGCGGCACCTGGTTAGTAGTGCTAGCGTCTCTGTCTGCTGTAGCCTGGTTAGCAAGCTAGCTAGCTATATTGTCTCTCTGCCATCACGGCTGCCTGGCCAAGCACGCCCGTAGGAAGGTCTTGGCAGCGTCCGCTGTCTGTCCAGATGGCTGGGGATGGCAGCTCAGTGTGACGCCTCCGCCTTAGATGCCTCTGATGATTATACCCTCTTTGAAAGAGATAGACATCCATTTACATGGAGGCTCTTCTCTCAGCATACCAACTGGCCTTCATTGAAGTATAGCTATCGTTTATCGCTATATAATGTAGCTATAGTGTTATTTTTGTCTCAGCGGTTGAACATATTATTTTTGTTGTTGTTTGGTCATCAGCCAGATTTGCTTTGCTTTGTGGTGAGAATACTGAGTATAGGTCAACATCCACAAATGTTTTGTCCACAAATGTTCTCCTTCTCTATGTGTCGAGAAGGCATCAAACAAAGGAAATCATTTGGGCACAAGAGGAGGATGTGTGCCGGGCAGCTTGGCAGGTAGCAGTCTGGTTGAAAAGGTGGCTTGTCCCAGCCTGCCTGGAGGTGGGTAAACCAAACGAACAAGCCGACGGATCAGTAGATTAATATTTAAAACCAGAGTGGGCCTTAGCGTCGTCATGGGATACCCACCATGCAGTGACATGCAGCGAATCTCTGCACTCCTCTGGGATAAGTATTTGGGGGGGATAAATGAGGTTGTCTGTGAGCTTTCAGCAGAGTTTCCCGTCGTCAATGATGTAGCCAGACACGCTGCCTTTAGTTTAGCACACTGTACCAGGAGAAAGGAGGGGGAGGAGTGCTAGAGGGGTGTTAAAGAGGGGCTCTATTCAGGAAATGATGACGGCCCTCTGGGCTTTCTCAACACACAGGCCAAGCTGTTGTTTGGATTCCCCAGCAACTGTTTTTCGCAATATTTTTCTGTGGGATTCAGTGGCAGGGGAAAAATGTAAACATGGTTGTGGCTGTGTAGTGACGGAGGCGGCCATATTGCTTGGGTTCATATAATGTTGTTTACCTTACCATTTCCTGGTGACAGGAATGCAAAGCTTTTACATGGTTTGTAGCAGTGGCGGTTCTAGCTTGTATGGCTTCCTGGGTGAACCCCCCCTTCAGCACCCCCCCACCAACAACAAAAAAAGCACCATTCTGCACTAACTGTAATTTTTATTCAGACATTTGGAACAACACAAATAATTCATCATAACATTTAAAACTATATAAATATAAAAATACATACAAAACTTAGACTCATAAATATCAAAAAGAAGTAACAAAGGCAAATAGAAACAAATTTGTGTTGATTTGGCACTCGAGCATCAATACATTACCCATCCCCCAACACTGTCGAGACTAAATCAATTCACCTTGGTGGTGTGCAGATTGGTTTTATATTATTCTTAACGATTTCGCACAAACCAGAACAAAATGCAACAATATGTCTGTGAAACTATATATTCACAGTATTTCGTAGTGTGACTGATTTTACTAATTGCTTTGTACTGTATAAAGTTAGAGGTGTGCTATTTGATAGATTCCCCCGCTCCCCCTACCTCGGGCTTCCAGTGGGGAGATCTGAGGTCAACCTACCCCTGTCCCCCTCCCCATCTTGTACTTCTGAGTGGGAGACCTTCCCAGGCAGTAGCCTGCCTAGCTCACAATCTAGAATCAGGGCGCCCACTCCGACAAGGTTAATTGACCCACAGTCCCACACGGTGACATGATGTCATTGACGTGACGTGCAAATGAGCAATAGAAAACCGATTGCGCAAATGTCACCATTTCGATTGTTTTTGTGCGGGCGCCCCATGCCGCCCCCGGCAAGACACCGCCCTGGGCGGCTGCCCATGTCACCTGCCCATGTCGCCTATACCTAAATCCGACACTGGTTTGTAGTATAAGGTTGCAAAAGGATATTTCGGAGCCATGCCGTGTCATGCACCCCCCCCCCCCCCCCCCCCCCCCCCCCCCCCCCCCCCGCCCCCCCCCCCCCCCCCCCCCCCCCCCGTCCCCCCTTCAGCATGCAAGGTCATTTTTACCGTACCCATAAGTATGATTCAGAATAGTGTAGACATGATTCGATTCAGAGTGATATGTGAGCAATATAGCGTCCACCTATGGCCGATAGAAATGGGTCATCAGGCTACATATGTGGCCAATAGAAATGAATGTATATGTCTAACATGTGTAATAGCCCAGTCATAGCTTGGGATATGTAGCAATGGGGGGTAGAATAGAGGGGTTAACCAGGGGCTCAGGAATGTCAGAGTCTGACCCCCTAACCTCCCTCCCGGATTTATCGGGATCATTTGGGGAAGAAAAGAAAAGAGGCTTTATGGGAGCATGACGGCACTCCTGTGAAAATGTGGGAGAAGAAAAGAAGAGAGAGCTTAAGAGGTGTAGAGTACATACGAAGGAGGTAGACCTACTTTAAGGTTGGGACAGTGACCTTTTTTGAAAGGGGCACCACCAGCCTGTGAGTGCACAAAAGAAAGAAAGAAAACAATTGGACTGGTCCGCCTCTCTTTTGATCTTGACACCTTTCATTTGACTGTCACAGTATTGGTTGACATCTACATTGGTTGACTTCTACATCCCAGAAAATCCCTGCCCCCCCCCCCCAACCGCATTCCCCTTCCACTTACATCCCCTCCTCCACAAAACAGAAAATACCTTGTTCTCAGACAGTCACCCCTATCCCTCCCTCCCTCTCTCTATCCTTTCCTCATGGCCGCCTCAAGTGCGCTAACATTTTCCGTGCCCTCCGACCTCCCTTTAGCACATGGCAATGATTTCCCACCGCCTTAAAGGAGGGCTCTGGTGGTTATCCCAGACTTAAAGGGGAGCTTCGGTGGATTCCAGATGACTGTGCCACCGCTTCCCACATCACGTGTGCGCCGTCCGGGGAGGAGAAACTAAAGAAGGGGCATTTCAGATGGAATGTATGTTGGAAAAATGTAAACCCATTCAATCTGTCCCGGGAATGGTTTGAGTAAAATACCCTGTTTCTTTTTTACTTTACTTTGACTAAAACCAATTCGAAACTGGGTAGAAAAGATAATGGACTAACATTTTATAGACTCTTCACGCTGTCTAGTTTGCTAACAGTCATCAAAATGAAAGCTAGACAGTCAGGGAGCATCAAAAATTCAAAAAGCGATGGATAGACAATTATTTTTGACGGTAAGGAAATATAATACATTTTAAATGCGGCACTCCTGACCTCAGTGAAAACCGAATGTGGCCCCCAGGGCAACATTTGTTTGATACACCTGCTCTAGCCCATGCCTCCATCAATCCAATGCTTTTAGATTTCTGGAAAATATTTGGATTTAATAATTACAAGTATATCATATCAAAAATCTAATCAAATTTTATTTGTCACATGAATACAACACCTTACAGTGAAATGTTTACTTACAAGCCCTTAACCAACAACGCTTTAAGTAAAATTGAAAATTAAAGTATCAAATAATTAAACAGCAGCAGTAAAATAACAATGGCGAGGCTATATACAGGGGGTACTAGTACAGAGTCAATGTGAGGGGGCACCGGTTAGTCAAGGTAATTGAGGTAATATGTACATGTGGGTAGAGTTAAAGTGACTACGCATAGATAATAAACAGAGAGTAGCAGCAGAGTAAAAAAGGGGTCTGGGTAGCCATTTGATTAGCTGTTCAGGAGTCTTATGACTTGGGGGTAGAAGCTGTTAAGAAGCCTTTTGGACCTAGACTTGAGGCTCCGGTATTGCTTGCCGTGCGGTAGCAGAGAGAACAGTCTATGACTAGGGTGGCTGGAGTCTTTGACAATTTTTAGGGCCTTCCTAAGACACCGACTGGTATAGAGGTCCTGGATGGCAGGAAGCTTGGCCCCAGTGATGTACTGGGCCGTACGCACTACCCTCTGTAGTGTCTTGCGGTCGGAGGCCGAGCACTTGCCATACCGGGCAGTGATGCAACCCCTAGTCCCCAGCAAATGTATTAAAAATAAATAAATTATCATCAATCTACACAAAATACTCCATACAAATGTATTAAAAATAAAGAACAGAAATACCTTATTTACATAAGTATTCAGACCCTTTGCTAAAACACTCACAATTGAGCTCAAGTGCATCCTGTTTCCATTGATCATTCTTGAGATGTTTCTACAACTTGATTGGAGTCCACCTGTGGGAAATTGTCTATATAAGGTCCCACAGTTGACAGTGCATGTCAGAGCAAAAACCAAGCCATGAGGTCGAAGGAATTGTCCGTAGACAGGATTGTGTCGAGGCACAGATATGCAGAAGGCTTCAATCAGATAGGCATCCATCAGTCTTAAATGGAAGAAATTTGGAAGCACCAAGACTCTTCATGGAGCTAGCCACCCGGCTAAACTGAGCAATAGTGGAAGAAGGGCCTTGGTCACTCTGACAGTGCTCCAGAGTTCCTCTGTGGAGATGGGGGAAACTTCCAGAAGGACAATCATCTTTGCAGCACTCCACCAATCAGGCCTTATGGTAAAATGGCCAGACGGAAGCCACTCCTCAGTAAAAGGAACATGACAGCCCTCTTGGAGTTTGCCAAAAGGCACCAAAAGGACTCTCAGACCATGAGAAACAAGATTCTCTGGTCTGATGAAACCAAGATTGAACTCTTTGGCCTGAATGCCAAGCATCACATCTGGAAGAAACTTGGCACCATCCCTACGGTGAAGCATGGTAGTGGCAGCATCATGCTGTGGGGTTGTTTTTCAGCGGCAGGGACTGGGAGACTAGTCAGGATCGAGGGAAAGATGAACGGAGCAAAGTACAAAGAGATCCTTGATGAAAATCTGCTCCAGAACGCTCAGGACCAACAGGACAATGACCCTAAGCACACAGCCAAGGCAATGCAGGAGTGGCATTGGGACAAGTCTCTGAATGTCCTTGAGTGGCCCAGCCAGAGCCCATTCGAACATCTCTGAAGAGACCTGAAAATAGCTGTGCAGCGACGCTCCCCATCTAACCTGACAGAGCTTGAGAGGATCTGCAGAGAAGAATGGGAGAAACACCCCAAATAAAGGTGTGCCAAGCTTGTAGTGTCATACCCAAGAAGAATCGAGGCTGTAATCGCTGCCAAAGGTTCTTCAATAAATTACTGAGTAAAGGGCCTGAATACTTACGTAAGTGTGATATTTCAGTTTATTTTATTTTATACATTTGTAAACATTTCTAAAACCTGTTTTTGCTTTGTCATTATGGGGTATTGTGTATAGATTGATGAGTAAATAAAACAATTATATCGATTTTAGAATAAGTCTGTAATGCAACAAAATGTGTAAAATTCAAGGGGTCTGAATACTTTCTGAATACACTGTATACTGAACAAAAAAATAAACGCGACATGTAAAGTGTTGGTCCCATGTTTCATAAGCTGAACTAAAATATCCTTGAAATGTTCCATACGTACAAAAATATTATTTCTCTAAAATGTTGGTGCGCATTTCTCCTTTGCCAAGATAATCCATCCACCTGACAGGTGTGGCATATCAAGAAGCTGATTAATCTGATCTTTACACAAGTGCACCTTGTGCTGGGGACAATAAAAGGCCAACTTTAAAATGTGCAGTTTTGTCACACAACCCAATGCCACAGGTGTCTTAAGTTTTGAGGGAGTGTGCAATTGGCATGCTGACAGCAGGAATGTCCAACAGAGCTGTTGCCAGAGAATGTAATGTTCATTTCTCTACCATAAGCCACCTCCAACATCGTTTTATAGAATTTGGGTCCCCAAAGGTCCCCAAAGCACATACATCCCTGGGTCGCTCCTTTTTTCAGGTCGCTGTTGCTAGCGACTGAAACGAGCTGCAAAAACACTCAAACTGGACAGTTCTACCTACAACTCTACGTTCAAGGACTCAATCATGGACACTCTTACTGACACTTGTGGCTGCTTTGCTTGATGTATTATTGTCTCTACCTTTTTGCCCTTTGTGCTGTTGTCTGTGCCTAACAATGTTTGTACCATGTTGTGCTGCTGCTATGTTGTGTTGCTACCATGTTGTTGTCATGTTGCGTTGCTACCATGCTGTGTTGTCATGTGTTGCTGTCATGTTGTGTTTTTTGTTTTGTCCTACTTTTTTTTTTTTTATCCCAGCACCCATCCCTGCAGAAGGCCCTTTGCCTCTTGGTAGGTCATCATTGTAAATATGAATTTGCTCTTAATTGACTTGCCTAGTTAAATAAAGGTTATATCAAAATAAATAAAAGACAAACGTGATAGAAAAGAATTAATAAAATAAATCATCACAGCAAAGGGATGTAGTATGTGAGCTAGAAAATAAACATTCTGACAGTCTGAGACAGGGTGATCTGCAATCATCCTTCTCCAACTATTGACAGGGACAATGTGGCATTTCTTATTTGTCAGTATGAATTAAATTAGTGGGTCCTGCCTTGATGACTGTATTAGATTTACGCTACTAGTTCTACAGATTTTTGTAGTCTTAAATTATTACTTGGAAAAAACTGATAGCTAAAACATCCTTGTCCCAGAATGACATGCTAGCTAGTGATAAAGCTATCTGTTCCCGCTAGCTAGCAACTGTTCTACTTGTTGTAACTAGCTAACTAGCATGCTAGCTACATTACTAAGGTTGCTGTGTCCTAAGCTGAGAGACATTTTCCAACTTGCATTGATGGTATCATGTTTATATAATTAAATAGTTTGATTACAAATAAATAAAACATAATTTACCTGATAGTAGTTTGTCGGAAAGTGATCTCTCTGGAAATATCATTAGTGGTCTACTACCTTGGATATGGATAATGTGATTGGCAGATATGATCAGCAGAGATAGTACCATGGATAGTGCTCAAGTTTGGATTTGTTTACAGTTTAGTACGCAGCGGTCTTTGCCTGTCCAGTTAGCGAACATAAAAGTATTTATTTTTTTAATTCTTAAGAATTGACATTGCTAACAAACATATGTATTCAGAATAAATAAATATACACAACATGTAAAAACCAGCCCCTCCCTCGACAGAGGTCGATCATCTAAAAAACGAAAGCAGACAGGTGTCACGTATACTCTCCGGCACTCGAGGTCACCAGGCTGCTCATTATTATGCACACCTGTCACCATCATTACGTGCATCAGCGCCTCATCACGACTCACCTGGACTCAATCACCTGCCTGATTACCTTCCCTATATATGTCACTCCCTTTGGTTCTTTCCCTAGGCGTTATTGTTTCTGTTCCGTTGTTTCATGTCTGTGCGCTACTCGTGTTTCTTAATTTGTTCTAAGTTAATTTATGAACTAAATACACACCCTGAACTTGCTTCCCGACTCCCAGCGTACACGTTACAATAGTTTGCAATGGCCCACCAACTACGAGCGGTCATGGCTAGAAGGGATCCAGCTTTTTTTATACAATTAGTAACAAATTTATCCCGAAAAGAAGGTAAACAGGTAAACAGTTTTTCATCAGTAGCCTCATGAATTCAGCCAAAACAAGATCAATAACTCATGCATGCACACACTCCTACTGAATATGCATTTCCCTGCATTGTGAATAGGCCCAGGCTACATCTTGATTTACCCAGTTTATCAATAGAGATTTACCTTTCAAATAAATGATTACAATTATGTTGTTATGTAGTTAGATGGCCCAAAAAATAAAAATGTCAAATTTATTGTATAGTTTTATAATTGATTAATGCATACATTCAAAAATCTCAAATGCTAAATGTAACGGTATTGAACTCAAACGATCTGTCAAGTACCATTCTGTGACTTTGGCTAATACGCCTTCTTGTTTTGCCGTGGTATCGTTTTGGTATCGATTTATTGTGATGGTATTGAGTATCGTGATACTAAACCTGGTATCGGTAAGTCAAAATTCTAACACACACACATACGCACAAACAAAAGTAGAGCCGTTACTCCTGCCAGCACATAGCAATGCAGGCTACTGTACCCTTCCCCTGGCCGGAGCCCACATCAATGATGCAAAATATCCATAATTTTCTAATCAGACATGCATGGCGGATGCCTGAAAAGAAACATCTCTAAGGCATTCTCTGTGGAATCCCAATCTGTGGATTGGTTTCACCAAGGGCTTGGCAAAGAGATTATGTCAATGGAAAGCTAAGCAATATTCGCCCACACAAACAAAAGGGGTCCACACACAAACCCACACACATTTACATTTACATTTGAGTCATTTAGCAGACACTCTTATCCAGAGCGACTGACCATTTTCATATTTTTCTCTCTCACACACACACACACACACACACACACACACACACACACACACACACACACACACACACACACACACACACACACACACGCTCACAAAAGAAAGCTGCATATAGGCTTAAATCTAATCCCTGTGGTATTTGTCTATCATATCACGACACAAAATGGTACCGCGTATTCATAGTGTCGGCGCTGTGTCATGGGTGTGAGAGAGGCTTTGTTTCTGGTTGCGTCTCAAATGGCACAATATTCCCTATGAGCTACTTTTGACCAGGGCCCATAGGCCCTATATAGGGAAAGCCCTGGTCAAAGTAATGCACTATATACAGAATAGGGTGCTATTTGGCACGCATCCCCTGGAAAAAACGACGTGGTTGTAAATGCTATTCCAGGATTTTTTCTAAATACCTTATATAGGTCACGGTTTGTGTTTTCCTCTCACCCAATCAAGGCCCCACTAGTCTGGAGGTTTGTTGCCAAAGTCAGTTATCGGTCTAAAAGATTGGGGTGCCTGTACCAGCATTAGTTTGTATACCTTGTGTGTGTGTTTTATATTAAACTGTCCTTGTGGGTAGCAGAAGTCCGGTCCCTACGAGGAAAAATGTTATTTTAGGCTTAGGGTTAAGGTTAGATTTAGGGTTACGGGGTTAGGGAAAATAGGATTTTGGATGGGAATCAATTATTTGATCCCCACAAGGATAGCAGTACAAAACTGTGTGTTTTTATTTCACTAGGCAAGTCAGTTAAGAACAAATTCTTATTTTCAATGATGGCCTAGGAACAGTGGGTTAACTGCTTTGTTCAGGGGCAGAACAACAGATTTGTACCTTGTCAGCTCGGGGATTCAAACATGCAACCTTCCGGTTACTAGTCCAACACTCTAACCACTAGGCTACACTGCCTTGTGTGTGTGTATGTGTATGTGTGTGTGTCTGTGTGTGTACTGTGTGTACCTTGTGTGTGCTGTGTGTGTGTACACACTGTACTCTCATAATTTCCCAAAGTCAGCAATGGGGGGCCACATTCATTCACTCACCGTAAAGCATAATACAAGCTCTTATCAGATACACACAGTTTAGAGAGAGGAAGAGGAGAGAGAGCGAAAGAGAGAGAGAGGGAGAAAGAGAGAGGGATAGAAAGAGATATGGAGAGAAAAAGAGAGGGAGAGAGCGAGTGAGAGAGAGAGAGAGAGAGAGAGAGAGAGAGAGAGAGAGAGAGAGAGAGAGAGAGAGAGAGAGAGAGAGAAAGAGAGAGAGAGGGGAAAAATGTTCTCCAGCAGCAGCGAGCTAGTGCTAATTCATCACATGAGCCTCTAGCTTGCACAAAGGATGCCCTTGTTTGGGGCCTACTTCTCAATGGGCCTCCCTTACTCCTCCACCCCTCTTTCCCTCCTTCCCTCTACCTCTCTTCTCCCTCCTTCCCCAACAAACACACATTCTCCACATCCGTCCATCCCTGAGGGCATTGGGTTTCTGGTGCTGAGAGGGAGTTTCTTGGAGGCAGGATAGCATTAATTGAGGCCCTGGTTCAAAAGACAAGCCTCATGGTATGCTTTGTATTTGTCGGGAGTGGGTTTAGATGGGTTTAGTGTGTGTTTGTGTGTGTTTTGGGGGGGGGGGGGTTAATGTGTGAGTGTGTGTGTGTGTGTGGCTGTGTCTGCATATCTGCCCCCTTTCAGCTGCACTGATAAAACTGCTTTTTCAACAACACACACAAGCACACACACACAGTCTGCGGCTAAGGCTTTTGGGGATTTTGAGAATGTGTGTTTCCAGGAAATTGTACATTTACCTTTCACCCTGCTGATCTGTGTTGGTATTTCATTTGGACTTTGTCTGGGGGCCACAGACATGGACACGGTAGACACACACACATGCACTCCCTAGCTCTCAACGGGCGCACACACACACGCACACACACACACACACAAACACACACACACAGTCTTGTACATCTAACCTTGTGGGGACACAAAATTCAGTCCCATTCAAAATCCTATTTTCCCTAACCCTTAACCCTAACCCGTACTCTTATCCTAACCCTAACCTTAACCTTAACCCAAAAACCTAATCTTAACCTTAAGCCTAACCCTAGCTCCTAACCCTAAAACTAACCCTAGCTCCTAACCCTAACTCTTAATGTAATTCTAACCCTAACACTAATCATAACCTTAACCCTAAACCCCCTAGAAATAGCATTTGACCTTGTGGGGACTAACAAAATATCCCCAGTTGGTCAAATTTCTGTTTGTTTACTATTATTGTGGGGACTTCTTTTTTATTTATTTCACTAGGCAAGTCAGTTAAGAACAAATTCTTATTTACAATGATGACCTACCACAGCCAAACCCTGACGACACTGGGCCAATTGTGCGCCGCCCTATGGGACTCCCAATCACGGCCGGTTGTGATACAGCCTGGAATCAAACCAGGGTCTGTTATGACGCTGGTTAGACCGCTGCACCACCCGGGAGCCCTCGGCCACACACACACACACACACACACACACACACACACACACACACACACACACACACACACACACACACACACACACACACACACACACACACACACACACACACGTAATGCCATAACTGCTAGCACAACAGAACATGTGCCAAATAGTCAAGACCCCAGTTAGTCAGCGGGACGGTAAGACTGAGCTGAGCAAGGTGTCTGAGAGGTTGTTTTCCAGCCGCCTCACCCCTCTCCAAACAGAGCCCCGATTAGAGGAGATTTGGTGTTAAGTGGGCCCCCCGTCATTCCACACACACACACACACACACACACACACACACACACACACACACACACACACACACACACACACACACACACACACACACACACAGACACACACACACACACACACACACACACACACACACACACTGAGTACATGAGGTAGGAGAAGAAGAGGGGACACTCAGGAGAGAGAAGGAGAGAGAGCGAGATCAAGAGAGAGAGGCCTCCCACACAAACAGCCCAGCCAGGAGTCTGCTCTACTTTCCATTAATGGTAACTGGAGCTAATCCGTGGTGCATAGAGGGTCACGCTAAGAAACAAGCCACAACATCGGCCCGTGTAATGTTTCTCACGCACGCTAGATTTTCTTCAGGGCTTTTGCTGACCACAAACCCAGAGCAGCGATTAAGTCTAAAGGTACATTCCAAATGGCACCCTATTCCCAACATAGTGGACCCTATGGGCCCTGGTTAAAAGTAGCGCACTATGTCGGGAATAGGGTACCATTTGGGACGTAGCCTAAACACTATTGCTTTTACTTCACCTCTCTGGGCCCCTTGCAGTCAATATCATCTGGGACCTGAACAAATTCAGCATTTTCATTCTCGTGTAGATGGACTTACCTGGGAGACCGACAGAAGTGTTGTTTTCTTTTGTGCAAGCAAGCAGAGGTCAAGCCTTATGGTGAAAACAGAGATTTGAACAGATTTTTGCTCATGATGTTTGACAGGCACTTTTTGCAGATTGTAAAAAACAAATATGATTTTCAATCAGTATTTGTATCTGTCCCTCTGTGTGGTGTAGTTTCTTTCTAAAAAAGGTAAACGATTCCATTCGCTACATTAAGTAGCTGCACACTCTCTTTAAAGTGATTTAAACTCAGGTTAATTAATTCCCATCGTTTATTTGGTCATCAATGCTAATGCTAGCTCGATGCTAATGTTAGCATGTTAGCATGCAGCGACTGTGTTATGTTTACAAACCCAAAGAGTGCGAATAACAATCTCCCCAGGTCCATATACAACTCTCACAGCTAAAGAATACAGTATAGGTCATTTTGTAATTATAAGTTATAGCCCTTGAACCCTTCACAGTCATGGGAATTTTGCCTATATGGACAGGGCTAAAATTAAATGTTTATATTCGAGAAATATGAAAGCATATGCATAACAATGGTAGCAATTGAAAGGGAACAGTTTGGAGATAACAGTTCACCTGTCACACTGTTGACTTTATCTGCATTTTACATTGACTTTTCGCTGCAGTTATTGAAAATGAAATGTGAAAATACATTGTGGATACATTGAATAACTTGATAAGACTATTCCTGGAAAATGTGAGGTAGGTGCAACATAAGGCCAAAAAAACACAAGGGTTTGAGTGAGAGGACTAACTGGTGTCTCCAAGTGGTCACACACCTCTCTAAAGTGTGCACAGTTCCTAATTAATTTCAATGCACTTTTATGACTCAAAGAAGAGTCTTCAACTCTAAGGTACTTTTTTTTTAGCTCTCCTAGCTGTGTCGTTGAGGAACTAGAGCAAGCACACTTGTAGTTGTTTCGATTGGAACCCAACCCTGCATCCCCACCATCACACAATTACTGTTGTTGTTTACGCAATCCAAAAACGGTCCATTATAAATGCCAATCTGGGTCAGGTGGGCATGATTTGAAAGCTTGTTCTATTGCCAACATAAAATATGATCTTACAGTGTTAGGCTTTCACAAGGCAATTCAGAGAAACAGATCGTAATTTTGGTGCGAGAGGAGTCATGAGTGCATTCAGGTGCGTGTGCGTTGGCGAATCCTCTTCACAATAAAGAAACATTTGGTATGACAACGTCAAATGTCATCTTGTAATTGTACATCAAACATAGTGATCATAAATGTTGACACTGTATATGACATGAGTTTTTATGATTTGGAGAGGTGAAGTGCACATTACGACTCACGGGTGTTTGGCTTGCTTGTATGACATCAAAGTGATATTTATTATAATCCTCACGTCTCATCTTTCAAAATACATTGAGTCATCTTAATTTACAGAATTTCCCTCACTCAGAAAACAAAACATTTGCTCAAGTTCCCCAATTACCTGGAGGGATGGGGGCACCTTCTTGTTGTGCGCAGTACTCAAGTTCAGAACGGCTGTCAGTCAAAACCAATGCAGCACTGTGAAGTGCAGAGCCAGAGCTCTGGCATCATGTACAGCCACTCATTCTAATTTAGGCACTTATTAGTGCCCAAATCTGCCATTTTCAATCCGCAGACTGATACAAGCGTAAGTGGCGACTGTAAGCATCTTTACACCTACAGTATGTTTACCAGACTACCGTCAAGGGACTGTCCTCGTTAAGGGGTCAAAGGTCAGGATAGGTAGGCTAAGCTCTTAATAAGAGAGAGAGAGAGTTCAAACCTCCTCCTCCTCTTCCTGCCATTGCAAACAGTCAACAACATGAATGGCCACACGCGCGTCTAAGTAGCCCATAGACCACTAGGTAATCTTGTGTAATAGTAATACCTTGTGGCAAACAGTGAATCGATAAACCCCAGTGGCCCGTTGCAAATGGATCAGCCAGCCACCAGCCACCACTGACTGCACTAGGAAGATTACTGGGAAACGGCTCTACTCTGCCTTTTCCCAGTAATCCTCCTGATGGTGTTTCCCAGGAGAGAGGAGTGAAGGCTCTGTTCTGCTGCCAGGTGATCACAGTAGGGGCGAGCACGGACCCAAATAGATGAAAGAGTCTTGGGTTCGCTTATCGCACACTTCCTTTCGCTTCGGGGTTAGAGAAACAGAATAAGGCTAAGACAACGAATCCAGTTTTCGCTGAGGATGGTTGAACTTTCACCTCATGTCGGCCGAAGAAAGGTGGGGCCTCCAGTGAAGAGTCCACTTCCACTTACTTGAGGTCTTTTGTTCAGTTTCCTGTCCCAAATGACCTTACAATGCGTCATCAATGAAATCATATTTTTGTTTTCACTACAGAGACTTCTTGATGGTGGGAACGTCACAGATATAGAATCACTGGATTGTATTTCATACACTATAGGAGAGTAAACCCGGCTACCATATTTGGTTCCTTGGAAGTTGTGAGAATGTACATTTTTGTTTTCCCATTGGTTCTGGGAACGAAGCCATACATTTCCTGACTGATAAAACTGAACGTTTTTTAGACGTTCTGAGAACGGAAGTGAACATTTTGCATGTTCTGGGAACATTCATTTTAAGGTTGCAGGAGGTTCTGAAAACGTTTTCCTTGGCGGTTTTATTAACGTTCTGAGAACGAAAATAACAGTTCATTTAAAGGTAATTAAATAACGTTCTGGGAAATGTTTCAACAAGACTTTTAATAACAGTGCTAGCTTAGTTTGGGTTAACAGTTTTGAACTCCAAGCACAGATAGAACACATGAAAATTCATTTGTTTTGGCATTAATCACTCAATCACATTTATCTTATATTGTGGCACAGCTCTTCTGTTCTCTATCCATGGAATTAGTCCAGCAAGGCATGTTTTATTTATTTATTATACAAACCTGCTAATTTTAGTCTAGTCAAACAGATCTCATTTCAAAGGAAACAAGCACTCATTAAGATCAGGTGTGGCCAAATAGTTGGCGTGGCCAACACACCCGAACACACTAAACAAGATAGAGGATAGAGAAAGTTTTGTTAATGCTGAGAATGTGATGTTTATGTTTTTATATAACATTCTTATAGCGTTCTTTGAACTTTAATAAAGTTTTCAAGTGTTTTTTTTATGGAAAGTTTCCTTAACATTCTTCTAATAATTTGAGAACATTGCTTTGAATAGAACCATGAGGAAACCTGTAGGAAATGTTATGCTAAAGTACTGAAATTCCCACAGAAGAACGTTGTTCCTTAACGTTTTCCAAACTATTTGACAAAATTCCCAATGTCAAACCAGTTGGAGAACGTTCATAGAATATTGCCAAAATTGAAATTGTCACGCCCTGACCTTAGAGAGACTTTTTATTTCTCTATTTGGTTAGGTCAGGCTGTGATTTGGGTGGGCATTCTAGCTTTTCTATTTCTTTGTTTGCCGGGTATGGTTCCCAATCAGAGGCAGCTGTCTATCGTTGTCTCTGATTGGGGATCATACTTAGGCAGCCTTTTTCCCAGCTTATTTTGTGGGATCTTGTTTTTGTATAGTTGCTGTGTAGCCTGCAGAACTTTAAGTTCGTTTTGTATTTTGTTGTTTTGTTGGTGTTCATTTAAAATAAAGTAAAATGTTCGCCTACCGCGCTGCACCTTGGTCCAATCTTTACGACGAGCGTAACAAAAATGAAATGTAATCATGTTTGAACTTTCAGGAAACATTCTGTTAAAGTAATGAAATCCATTTTTTTTGTCAAGTGTCTTAAATGTGCTGAGAATGTTCCAAAGCCAACCAACTATCCTGCACCATTCCTAGAAAGTTGTGGTAAGGTTGTATGCAAAATAAACATAGGACAACCACGCTCTCACCAAGCTCTAAGAAACATATGGTTCTCAGAACGTTATGTGCTAGCTGGGAAGACTAACATGCCAACCCATTAACAGTCCTTTCATTGGAATCCATGTTGCTCCCCATAGAAATATAATTGGAATCTACGATGTTCCCCATATAAATAGTAAATCTAGTCATTCTATTTCTATGGGGTACGTAATTGATTCCAAGGGCCATGTGCGCCGGGTTTGCCTGTTAAAGTCTTGGCTCTACTCTAGATTGCGTGACTGGCGGATTCCAGCCTCGTAGTCCTCATTTACAACCCACACGCACCCCGGCTACATCACAATCCATTTACCAGCCTGTGTCACAAGCTTCACCTGACCGTATCACATATTGACCATTACCTTTGGTGACCTTTCCCAATATATCAGACCAATGGTACCTGGAGCCCAGGCTAATCATCTTTAGTCTTCAGTTAACCATGGCCCATAAGAAGATTATTGATCTGAAACTCCAATTCCATCCCACTGTCAAGAGGTTGTTGTGGCCAAGTCAAGATAAATCAAGACAAATCAGGGATGTGTTCAGCATGGTGAAAATGTTTAGAAATGGTGTGAAACAAGGAGGCTTACTATTTGAACTTGCGAAAGGTTTAAAAACGCTTTGCGTCTGTAGTGAGAAAATGTTTTGAAACGGGAGTGAAGCGTTTTGAACTTGGAAAATGTGCCTGAACACGACCCCGGTGTAAAATGGCCAACGCTGGATAATACTGATTACTGTTTAACTTTATCTGGTATACTGGCTTGAGTTCATTTCACTTTTGCAGAAATGAAAATTGACACAAATTCACCCTCTTATAGGCTTTCGCCCACATATCCCCCTTGCAGGCTTTTTCAACATTTTGGAAGAAGCGCCACCACTACACCCCGACAAACGAAACTCACTGCACCGCCGATTCAACTTAGCCCACTAGGCAAATGGCTAAAGGCTACAAGGAGATAAAATACCAACTATCCCCCCTTCCACTAAACCTTGCACTCTAGTCTTTTTTTGGCAAGCGACCTCTGTCAGGGAGATGGGTCCTACCCGATGAAGCCCGACGGGTCATCTGATACGTTGTGAACGGAAGTGCTCTCACCGGCTCCCTTTATGCTGATGCCGAGCATTTCTTCTAAAGGGAACGGACGCCAGACTCCGGAGGACAAGGGCTCCGGGAAGCAGGCCAAAGATGTCTAAGAAGGAACATTTGTTTCTGATTTGGCCCGTGAGCTTTAATGACCAGAGCGGATACTCAAATTTCTCTGGTTACAGAGTCTGTCCCATTTTGTTATGTTCCAAATGATGGAGAACTGGAGGCCACACAAAAACGAAACCCAGAGAGAAGGGGGGAAAAGAGGTCGGATTTGGACTGAGGGAGCTATGTTGGCGTATGAGAATGTTTATGGTTTATGCTTGAGGCCGCTCCAGTCAATGTGGGATGTGCCAAGTTCCAGTCTTGTACAAAAATCCCCCTTTGAGGAATAACACTATTCGAGAAAAACTCTCCTGAAATTACTTCTCTACTATCCTACAATCAGACTCAAGCGCCTTCGTGAACTGGTAGAAAGGACAACAGCACGCTTCTTACAGCAGTATAATCTATATACTGTAGATGTTACAATGATAGGCCACCTTTTACTTTTAGAAATGTGTCACTTCAAATCACACCATCGTTAACAGTCATTTGTGACGTGAAATCCAGCGTTCGCTAATGAGGCAGTTCAAAAATAGAATGGTGTTAGCTATTTCCTTGCCAGCTCTCATCATCCACTCTTCAACAAGTCTCCATTCTATAATCCTGTACCATCAACTCACCTTTTTCTGTTACTTTGCAAAATGATAGCATAAATAAATATAGACATGAGGCGAACCCAAATCACTCAGAAATATTCCTCTTGTTACCGAGCAATTTTGTTAATAACAATACCATTTGAGGACAGAGAATAATTGATTATTGATATTCGGTTTCTAAGAACATTCTGTATCCCAATGTCGATTCATACAGTATGTTGACATAGTTCATTCTGTATCAACTTCGGTCGAAGGGGTTGAGGTAACTTGATTGTGTATTTGGCCTCCGCAAAGGCCTTCAAACCACATCTGGTTTCAACGTGAGGTAGCGGTTCTAAGCTATGTGATGTTTTCGTAAGGTAGCCGACAGTGAGCTTTTATTAATGGCTACCAGTACAAACCACCATCCAAAAAACACTTCTGTGGCGGACTGGTGGTTTATAAGACTCAAATAACCCGCCACAGCAACCTAGCCATAACTAAGAATTTCTGCCTTTTTATGTCTCCCTAGCATCCTTTATCTTTATCCCTGCCTCCCTCAGTCCCTTTCTCTCTCCTCCCCTCCGCCACCTACCCCCGTCTATTTTTATCCTCCTCTCCCTTTGATCCATTATGTATTCTCGAGCTGTCGTGCCCCCTTTACTTTCGTCTCCTTCCTCTCTCCATCCTCCCCCTCTCCCGATGAAATTATACCGCTCCACTACCGGTAATTGTATAAAAGTCTCCGCTGGACGACCCCTGAGGACACCGCAAGACGGGAGAGAGAAGAGAGAGAGGGATGAGGAGGGAGAGAGAGAAAGACAGGGCAGAGACTGGAGGAGAGATGTGAAATGGAGAGCGAAAGACGGGAGAGAGAAATGAGAGTCGAAGCATAGAGAGAGAGAGAGAGAGACAGAGTGAGAGAGCGAGAGAGAGAGAGGAAAATATACAGGAAAAGTGAGAGGTGAGGAGAAAGAAAGACTGAGGAAGAGATGAAACTGGGACTGTTATGCAACGGCGGCTCCCTCCACGGCGCTAGCTCTGTTTGGTCTGGCTGGGGAGGGGAGGGGAGGGGGGGAGAAAATAAAAAATGCTCTGCAATCACAGAGCGAGCCCCCCAGGCGACGGCTCTCCTCCAATTACCATGTAGGGTCTCTGCCATGACGACGAGTTACTGAGCAGAATTTCCTCACCAGAGCACATCGATCGGTTGCTTACTACCCGCAACACGTCCACAGAGGCCTAGTATCCAGGGAAACAAAACCTACTATCTCTCCTTCCTGAAAGGAGGGAGTGAACAGAAAAAAAGAAAGGAGATGAGAGGAAGAGACATCAAACACAGCCCAAATCCTCACAACACTGTTTACGTAAGCCTGGTATGATCTATTCTAAGGGCTTCTGTCTACCGTTCCTAGACTGAGTGAGCTAAATGTACTCCATCTAAACCACAGCTCTTCATTGCTCACAGTTGCAGACACACAAGTCCACTGCACTTTAACAGTAAGGGGTTTATCCCTCGAAAATACCAACTTCCGCGAACGCAGACAGCCTCTGATGTTCGTCGTTAAAACCCCCCATGTGTGTCAGTTTTTTTGTTGTTGCTTTGCCAACTTTTTCCTGGCACCTTGCCCCCTTAAACTCAAGAAGACCACCCAAAGCCCCCCCCCCCCCCCCAATACTGCTGAAAGCCCCCTCTGGAATATAGGGGGAGAAGTAAGTGGGGTCTCAGAAAATCCAGGTATGGGTTCTCCGACCAAGGACTTTGTGTTGTAGGGGGGAAACCAAAGCACCAGCCTCTCTCTCTGATGACTAGGAGGGATTTTAAAGCGAGCGGACATGACCCCAATGTCACCCACTTATAGGACCCCAATAAGCGAGGACACGTAGTGGTGCCATTTCGGGGGGTTGTACTGTATGCGTTCACTGGGTTGGGCCATTAGCGTCAAGGGGGGACCCCAGCCCCCTTCT